>NC_141038.1:7642500-7850000 GCF_052040795.2 Danio rerio | reverse complement strand
CTTTAAATGTCACTTTAAGCTAAATACTAGCATCTATAAAAACATCTTATAAAATATTATGTACTGTCATCATGGCAAAGATAAAAGAAATCAGTTATTAGAAATGAGTTACTAAAACTATTATGTTTAGAAATGTGTTGAATAAATCTTCCGTTAAACAGAAATTGGGGGGAAAATATACAGTGGGCTAATAATTCTTCAGACTTCAACTGTATACAATATATACATAATAAAATAATACTGTCCAAAATGTGTATATTTTAGACACTGACAACTCAAAATTGTCCTCAGAGAAGGAGCACACCATGCATTAACACAAACAAGGCTAGTTTCTGAGTTTTTCTATTGCTCAGACTGGCACACATGCACACACAGGTGCTCACGTTCCTCAAGAGCAAGGGGTTTTTCACAAGAGCAAACCCCCCTGCCTGTTGATCACACACACACACTAGGAGAGGGCCGAGGGGAATGAGGAAGACGATGATGATGGTGAAGAGGACAGTGGTGTGATATGCCATTCTCCTCACTGATAGCTTTAATCCCTGCTAGTGCAGTCATGCTTCCCAATGGAGGACAAACTCCATCCTATCCTGGACAAAACGGCCAACAGCAGGAGGGAGTTTGACGTTAAGAAGAAAAGTGGATAGCGGGGGAAAAAAAAACTCAGGATCAGAAGCAGAAGTAAATAGAAAAGATAAGAAGCAGAAGTGCAATAAAATAAAATAAAGATGTCCTTATGCTCACTGTAACCATTTCAAAAATAATATTCAAATCAGTCAAGGTCTGACCAGTGACTACTAACAATAAAACACACAAAATTCTAAATAACTAAATAAACGAGTTGCTTTTCTGAATACATTTTTCTCCATAAACTTTTCAATACATATACAGGGGTTGGACAATCAAACAGAAATGCCTGGCTTTAGACTACAATCATTCTTTAGTATGGTGTAGGGCCTCCTTTTGCGGCTAATACAGCATCAATTAGTCTAGGAAATGACAGATACAAGTTCTGCACAGTGGTAAGAGGGATTTTGAGCCAATCTTCTTGCAGAATAGTGGCCAGATCACTACGTGAGGCTGGAGGAGGAAAACATTTCCTGACTCGCTCCTCCAAAATACGCCAAAGTGTCTTAAAAATTTTTAAATCTGGTGAATGTGCAGGCCATGGGAGATTTTCAATTTCGCTTTTATGTTCTTCAAAACACTCTGTCACCAGTCTTGCTGTGTGTATTAGTGTATTATCATCCTAATGCATGGCACCACCTTCAAAATGCAATGTTTTAGCCCAGTGGTTCTCAAACTGTGGTACGTGTACCACTAGTGGTACGTGCGCTTCCTTTTAGTGGTAAGCGGAGGAATCAAATATGTTATGTGTACATGCTGCATATATTTAAAATGATTTGTATATGAATATGACAACGTATAGCCTATATTTATGAGGTCCAGGCAACATTTCCAGGTGTTGATGAATATGTTAATACTCTACATTTAAGTACAGCAGTTTTATTTTTACTTTTAAAGAACAGTAACCTACCATTTTTACTTTTAAAATCACAATTTAATTTAAATTTGATGTTTTATTTTTATTTAAATTTATTTTTTACATTTAAGCACAGTACAGTCTTAACGTTCAGACTATATAATGTTTAAAGTGGCTGAAAATAATAAATATTCTAAATAACTGTTATTAATCTGCCACGTTTTTGAACTGTGCAGAGCTGTAGCTGCTTAATTTGGTCTACTACGCTATGTATTGCAATACTGCTCATTATGGTGGTACTTGGAGAGACAATTTTCTTCTGAGCTGATACTTGATAAAAAAAAGTTTGAGAACCACTGTTTTAGCCATTGGGCGCACATAGTCCTCCGGAAAGCTTCAGTAGTCCTTGACATGCACATCTACCACAAGCACTGGGCCTAGAAAATGCCCTGATATTGCAGCCCAAACCTTCACTGATCCACTTCCATGCTTTACTCTGGGCATGCAGCAGTCTGGGTGTTATACTTCTTTGGGGCTTCTCTGCACCGTAACTCTCCCGGACGTGGGAAAGACAGCAAAGGTGCACTCATCAGAGAACAATAAATATTTCACATTGTCCACAGCCCAAGATTTTCGCTGCTGGCCCAACTTAAGCCGACGTTTAGCATTGGCACGAGTGACCAAAGCTGCCAGTCCATGTATTTTAACCATGTGGAGGTTCCTCAGAACAGTTGATGGAAACAGGAGATTTGAGATGCACGTTGAATTCTGCAGTGAGTTGGGCAGCTGTGGTTTCATGTTTTTTAGGAAACAATCTAGGTTAGCACCCAGACATTCCTTTCAGATGGCTACCTCTTGCATTCACAGTTACTCTTGTTGGATGTGGTTTGTCCTTCTTGGTGATATGCTGACATTACCCTGGTCACATCACAAAGACTTGCTGTCTTGGTCACAGATGCACAGCAACAATTTGTCCTCTTCTAAACTCTGATATGTCACACATAATGTTGTGTGCATTCCAATACTTTAAGCAAAACTGTGCTATTACTCTGCTAATTGTACTGGTGGAATGTGTAATCTACTAAGATTGGCTACCAGGTTGGTCAACCGTAGCCACAAAACCTCCAACACTAAATTGGCCAGCGTTTTAGTTTAGTTATTGTTCAACCCCTGTACCTTTAGGTCAAAAACGGTATTGGCCAAGTTAAATTAATTATATATTTTTAACAATTTATACACATCTATACATTATTTTAAAATTATAATGCATATTTAACTACACAAAAATACATTACCTCTATTTGTGAATGTTTTTTTTGTGTACAGTGCTTATTTTAGCAAGAACAGACTATATTTTGTATATCTATCGTTAAGGTTATTGCACACCGGGAGAATTTTACTGAGCGCAACATAGAAATCAGCCTCATGCAGCCTCATGCTTTTTCCTTGTGTTTTTATTGTGTATGCTTTTCCACTTTTGCTTAACCACCTACAGCACACAAAAGTACAAGGGAAACAGTTACAAGCCATTAAAAGAAAATTAAGTAATATGAAACTCAATTTCTACTCTTGGCAAACCGTTTTGTGCTCGAGTGCCACCAAGTGTTTTTCTGTAACTTCAGAAGCTCAAGGAACATAAACAAAAATGCCAATCTCATCAGTTTAATGCATTTTTATAAACATGACACTTTCATTTTAATCATGAGCCAGAGACAGGCGCAAACAGAAATCATCCCCGTGTGCATGTGCCTTTACTCACATTATTTCTTACAGATTCTTCATTACATTAACTACAATAGTGTTAAGCTTTTTGAAACTTCCAGTCACACAAAAACATCAAAAGATGTGCAAAAGGAGGACAAAAAATATATAGTGAAAAAGCAATCCTTCTTTAAATAGTGTTTTAATCTCCTTCTGAGATATATAACCCCAGAAAATAAGTCCAAATCAACATCATCTTAGCAAATGTGGGATCAGCTTTCAAAAACATAATCCATAACACATGAATCCTTTTAAAAGGGAAGCAACAATGACCACAGAGGCAGCAGCATCGCCAAGAGCAAATAGGTCATGAGACTCCTCATGACTGGAAGAGGAGCATTGCCTAAATCCACTTCTCTGGATTTGTAGATCAAGTGGTCATGTGATCAGGGAGCAGAGGACGCTGGGTAAGGGGTCAGGTGAAGTGCAGTCAGAGCAGATCAAGAAATGACCAGCCAGAGCAGAAACAGCCACGCATCCAGCTTAAGCATGCAATAGCTGCCTGACACACACACACACTCATACATATACACGCTCATACAGAAGCACAGCGCATGGCAGCTCATGCAACACACACTACTGAAAAAAAGTTTAGGATTTTAGGTGCTAGCCTGTGTTTATTTGAGATTGTCTGTGTAAAGCATCAATATAATCACCATAAATCGGAAAAATCTACGTTCCATGTGATTAATATGCACTAAATGTAAAATGTCAAATTAAAGGAAAAGTTCACCATGATAGATCAAATTTTGACTTTCTTATATACAAAAATAATAATAGTAATAATAATATTTCATACTGCTCTTTTATTGTTATATTTCAGCATCATGCACATCAGCAATCGTCACATAGCAGAATCTACAATATTGAGTTTCCCACACATAAACTTAACTTGGGAGGGCCGCCCAGGTACATTAATGGCCACCCAAGTTTAAATTAGTGACATGTTTTTTTACTATTATTATCATCCGTTTACAATTTTTTTTTTTGTATCCACCTAATATAAAAAAAACATCCACGAGCGATTAAGTAGTGGAAAATCTACTTTCCTTTACTCGTTTTGCTCATTCTGTGGGCCAGTCCCAATTCTACCCCTTAGCCCTTCCCCTTACCCCTACCTGTCAATTTGCACGTGCACGCAAAGGGCTAGGGGTGTCCTAATTCTCTTTAGCTTGAAGGCGTAAGGCTAAGGGGATGCCCTTTCAAACTAAGATTTTTCAGGACCACACTCGAAACCAGGGGGTAAGAAAATTTCCCAGAATACACCAGCCACAGCGCCAGCATTGCTGAACCCGGAAGTAAGGAGATCCACAAATTAGTATTTTTTGCTATTATTACAAATTTTTACGACAAACAAACACATTTTAATATATTCATAACCCTATTCATGTTTTACCATCATGCTTAAAAAAAAAAAAAAAAAACGCTAAGTTTCGCGATCTATAATCCCCAATCATAACTCTGGTACAGCAGTTCCACAACATTCTGACACTCAAACACCCTGTCGGTAATGTCTAACGTTAGTGGCTGGGATCTACCTTTTTACAGTGTCTGCTATAATGTTAATGTATTTTTTTTTTTTTTTTTTTTTTGGTGTGTTTACATTGATAAATATGGCCACTTTGTAAATACACAGTACAGTTACAATGTTATTGCCACATTAGATCGTTATGATAACATAATATATGCCTTCAATGATTTCCTGAAGATAAATACCAAAAAATAACACAACTGGAATCACTACAGCAGTCGCAATCGTCTAATCTCATATAAAGCAAGAGATCGTGATGACATATGATGACGTGTGCAGGTGCTGTAGTGCGGTCCCAATTTTTGGGGGTATATTTTAAAGCCCTTCCCCTTGGCCCTCACAACCGGGAAAGGGGTATAAAAACAGAATTGGGATTGGGCCTGTGTGCGCACTGCAACACACAGACTTTGCAGACAAAGAGACGCGCACCTCTTTGCGTCCGGCCAGGGTATCTAAATATACTAAAATGTCCGGAATTTGGTTTTGCTTTCCTTTTCTAAGCTGTCGTTAATTTTATCTGCACAGCCGCAAGAGAAACATTAAATGATTAATTCTTGAATCTAAACGAGAGGACGAAATTACATCTAAATTGGCTGCAGAATGTTTGAACACCATTAGAAATGGCTTATCAACTCATTTGTCTTATTTAAATAATCTACACATTTTAATCTTGTAATTATTACAATTTTTAGAAATATTAGCCCCTTTCACACAGTGATACCAGTAAATATATGGAAAACTTCTGTTCACACAGGCGAGGACGTTACGGAATTTTACCGGAAAAGAGCATTCACACATCCATTCCAAAATACCGGTAAATTCTGACATCATTAACCAGAAATGAGCTTTAAACGGCTGCTCTTGTGTTTGTAAACATTTGACTACATCACAAACTCTGTTCGTGGATCAGTATTGTGAACAACTTGGATGAAAACATATAGAGAAACACTTTCGCATGTCGAGATGTACATGATATGTGTGTGTGCTGGCGCTCACTGGCTGTTTCACACGCAAAGCTTGAAGGTAAACAAACAACGGCTTATCATACGCGTCTTATTGATAATTATTTACACGGTTGCCATTAAGATGAACATATAAACGTTATCTGACTAATTTCTAGCAGCTACATATGTCTGGAAAAATATTCAAAGGCTTTTATCTCTTATAAACTGCGCGGACGTGAATGCGTCTGACTGTTCTGATTGCCTAAAGCAGACGTTTCACGTCAGCACGTTCTTGACGTGCACGCGCTCTTTCCGGCAATCTTCCTTCTGCATTCACACAGCGCAGCATTCCGGCAAATTACCAGTAATGTTACAACTTCTCTTTCCGGAAAATAGATAGAACGAATTTACCGGTATTTTCAAAAAAGGGCCTGTTCACACATACAACCTTTCCGGAAAATTGTCGAAAAGGAACGGTCTGAATGTGTGAAAGGGGCTATTGTCTGCTTTTATTTCTTTTTTTTTTCTGTCATTTATTTCTCATTTGCTGTAGATTTTATCAATTTGATTAAAATGTTACATATTTCTTACATTTAAATTGCTTAAGCAAAACTATAGAAAATGTCATGCCATTAAAGCAACCTGAACTTGAATGAGTGATAGAGAGAAGCAGATTTGACCTGTCAGTGGGTGCACATGCCTCCATTTACCATAAATAAGAAATAGTGGATTTTTTTTTAATCGTTTCAACAGTCACTTTTTTTTACTTTAAGCCATTGTAAAGAAACAGTTTAAACAGATACTAATCAAAAATCTTGTTATATTTTTGACGTCAATTTCAAGCAGAGGGAGGAGGATGGCCCGTGGACCGGCAGTTTGAGACCCCTGCTTTAAACCAAATTAAATCACATTCAGGGTTCAACGCTAATGATTTTTTATACGGGTCCGATTGCTTGAGATTTTTATTTGCCCTGTCAAAATTTTCACTAGCCCCACCAAAAAAACTAAAAAGTTAATAGCTATTTCTTAGCCACATATTTTAAATAGTGGCAAAATTATGCCTGTGAATCTAGAATTTAAACATTTTAAATATGTTAATAAATGTATAATGAGCAAAATTCAAGATTTTATACAAATAAAAGAGCAGTATGAAAAATGTGCTGGTATTTTAATGCAATTCTAAATAACTTTTTATAAAAATGGCTTGCCAAACTGACAACTGTTTTTTTTGTTCTTTTTTTTAGTTTCTTAATTTTGTACCCATGCAATGGTCTGCTTCTAAGCCTTTAGAAACGTTTTCTTTTAGCCTCATTGTTTAATTTTGCCACCATGTTGCCATCTTTTCACTGTACTGGTTGTTACCAGCTTACAAACAAAAAAAAAAAAAAAAAAAAAAAAAAACCTTCTCATCGTTACTGGCCGATAGGGGCCAGTAACAATCCTGTCTACTGTCCCGAGTGTCTTTCACGCTGGCCCCGGGCCACTGGGCAGTCCTTATTGTTGAGCCCTGACATTAACAATCACGACAACTGAATGGTTTGAATATAAGATTTATTGAATCACTCATTAAGAGAGACATTTATAGTAGTAGTAACATTATTTCATTTATTCATAAAAGATTTAAACCTACAGACACCAGTCTACAATCTAATTCTGTAATAATATGATTAATTCTCATCATTGGGATCATTTTGAGTCAATATCACATACTATCCCTTAAACTGTGGTTTAAATCTTCCTCAGAAGTAAGAAAATCATAAAGTAAATGATCAAATAATTCAATTATCTGGTGAACTGTCCCTTTAAGCATCACTGTTTCATTTTCTAATGGAGATTAATCAAAATGCACTACATAAAAATGACTATTTATTAACAATTAACAGTGTATCAGGTGAGCTGCCAAGGGCTGCGTATAAGTGTATGCATGTGTAAAAAGCAGGACTGTGGGTAGGGTAGTACCTGCAGTGAAACTATTCCAGTCTAGCAGTTTGTATGACCTGGTGTTACCCAAGGCTGAGCCAAATCGCCACATTAGTAGATCGGTTAAAGGAGCGGAGAGAAAGAGAAAGAGAGAAAGAGAGTAGAAAAGAAAAAGAAAACCAAACACCAAACTACAAACGAGAACACAACACTGGACAACACCACTCCACAGGAACTGCAAAGTCAGACAAGAGTTATCAGAGAGGATGACCACAAGAGCGAGAGCAAGAGAGAAGAGATGGACAGAGAGGGAAAAATACAGAGGTCTGGGAGAGAGAGAGAGAGAATGAAGGGGAGGGGGAAAAAGAAGTGAATTGAGAGAGAGAAAGAGATAGAGAAAAAGCATGCAGCAGCACTGTCAGTGGCTCTAAACCAGCACATCTACAATAAAGAAACTACATGAGCGGCTCCTTCAACCAAACCATGCTTTAATTAACGCATTCACACGCACACTAGTAAAACCTTCACAGCTCATTTACTGTATGTGTTGTGCAATGACTGTGTGTGTTTGCAGTTATCTAAAGTTACAATTAAGAAAAGAGCAGAGAGCCTGTGTGATCTAGTTTAGAGATTAATTAAAGTTTTCTCCTTTTAATTATGCTCTAAACACTATACTATACTAAACAACAGCCTCTGTGTGTGAGGGCATCAAGTCAGCATGTAAAATAGTAATGGGTAATGGCACAGCTTGGTTAGTTTAAAGTTTGAATGCATGCGAGTTGCAAATAAATAAATAAAAATACAAACAAATCAAAGATCTATGAAATGAGGGGAAATTGCTAAAGGTTTTGAGTTATGGGGTCTTCTTGAGGATGATGAACACATGTTGGGATGAGCAGGAAACAAGAATTAGAAGTATGACATAAAAAGTATTACAAAAGTGATATAAAAAGACTGAGTTCATGCAGGAGGGATGTGAAAACATTTTGGAATGCTTCATAAAAGTTGAGATTCGGTCATCATATGTATTCACTCACTGGCCACTTTATTAGGTACACCTGTCTAACTGCTCGTTAACGCAAATTTCTCATCAGCCAATGCAGGCTGGTCGGAATATTTCAGAAACTGCTTATCTACTGGTATTTTCACACACAACCATCTCTGGAGTTTACAGAGACTGGTCCGAAAAAGAGAAAAAAGGGAACAAAAATAACCACTCGTTACAACCGAGGTATGCAGAAGAGCATCTCTGAACACACAACACGTCCAACCTTGAGGCAGATGGGCTACAGCAGCAGAAGACCACACCGGGTGCCACTCCTGTTATCTAAGAACAGGAAACTAAGGCTACAATTCTCACAGGCTCACCAAAATTGGACAATAGAAGATTGGAAAAACATTGCCTGGTTTGATGATTCTTGATTTCTGCACGACATTCAGATAATAGGGTCAGAATTTGGCATCAATACCATGAAAGCATGGATCCATCCTGCCTTGTATCAACGGTTCAGGCTGGTGGTGGTGGTGTAATGGTGTGAGGGATATTTTCTTGGCACACTTTGAGCCCGTTAGTACCAATTGAGCATCGTGTCATGCCACAGCCTACCTGAGTATTGTTGCTGACCATGTCCATCCCTTTATGACCAGTGTACTCATCTTCTGATGGTTACTTTCAGCAGGATAACGCAACATGTCATAAAGAGCGAATCATCTCAGGCTGGTGTCTTGAACATGACAAGGAGTTCACTGTACTCAAATGGCCTCCACAGTCGCCAGACTCAATCCAATAGAGCACCTTTGGGATGTGGTGGAATGGGAGATTTGCATCATGGATGAGAAGTCAGCAAATCTGCAGCAACTGCGTGATGCTATCATGTCGATATGGACCAAAATCTCTGAGGAACATTTTTAGTAGCTTGTTGAATCTATGCCACGAGGGATTAAGGCAGTTCTGAAAGGAAAAGCGGGTCTAACCTTGTACTAGTAGGATGTACCTAATAAAGTGGTCGGTGAGAGTATATTTTTTATTATTATTATTTTTCATCAACTCAAAAAAAAAAAAAAAAAAAAAAAAGAGAGTTACTGTTGCCTTCTATTGACTCAAATCTGCCTTATAATTTTTTTTGGCATAAACGAGGTATTTTTACCAACAACAAAAAATACATGAAATCATGTTGTTCAAGAAATCAAATTAGGTCTGAAGTTTCATAAACAATATATTGTTGATGGCTTCAGTTCCAATCTCCTAACCCTACTACTTTTTTTCTGTTAAACTCCAGCAGATCAACTTGACTGTATATATACACATGTCTTAATGCATTCAATTTTGCCATGTGATTTGCTGATTAGATATTTGCATTACAATTAGTTGGTATTTTGGAAATATATTAACCATCAAGTGTATAATACAATTACACAATTGAATAGTTTTAATTAAAAGTGCCATAGAATAAAATCTGGATTTAGCTAGGCATTGGTAAGCGTTCAGTACATGAAAATGCATGCCATGAGGCACAAACCCCACGGTTTCCTCATTCTCATGTAAAAACCAGAGTGTGTAAAATCCCAGTGAAAAACAGGCCAATCAGATCAAAACACAGATTGTGACTAGCCACATGGGATCATTAATATGCATGCCCAGGGCTTGACTGGCCAAAACATTTCCTAATGAGATTATAACAATCATTGTTCCTTGTTTTTAAGTTCATCTAATCTTGTATTGCACATATGTATGTAGGACTCTTATTTTGAAAAACGACAGGCTTTAAGAGTAAGCAGGCAGCCATGCATGATCTCGTCTGTTTATAACTCGCCAGAATGCAAAATGTGGGATACAGTATAATAAATTAATTCAGCACCCCCTCAAAGAGGCACAAGGGGTCTGTTTAAATGATCTTTTGTTAGATTAACGTGTATATTGCGAAATGTGCAGCATATGTTTGTAATGAGTCAATAGACATTTGCCAGAGCATGCTACCTTTCATTTACATATTGAAATTAAAAATTATTTACACAAAATAAGTCATAGCGCTTCACTTTTTTCCACATTTTTTTATGTTACAGCCTTATTCAAAAATGGGTTAAATTCATTTATTTCCTCAAAACTCTACACACAATACCCCATAATAACAATGTGAAAAAAAGATTTTTTGAAATTGTTGCAAATTTGTTAAAAACAAAAAAACCTGAAAAATCACATGTACATCAGTATTCACAGCCTTTGCTCAATGCTGTGTTGATGCACCTTTAGCAGCAATAACAGCCTTAAGTCTTTTTGAATATGATGCCACAAGCGTGGCACACCTGTCTTTGGGAATTTACCCCATTCCTCTTTGCAGTACCTCTCAAGCTCTATCAGGTTGGCTGGGAAGCGACAGTGTACAGCCATTTTCAGACCTCTCCAGAGATGTTCAATAGGATTTAGCTCTGGGCTCTGGTTGGGCCACTAAAGGACATTCACCAAGTTGTTGTGAAGCCACTCATTGATATTTTGGCGGTGTGCTTTGGGTTATTGTCCTGCTGGAAGGTGAACCGTCGCCCCAGTCTGAGGTCAAGAGCACTCTGAAGCAGGTTTTCATTCAGGATGTCTCTGTACATTGCTGCACTAATCTTTCCCTCTATCCTGACTAGTCTTCCAGTTCCTGCTGCTGAAAAACATCCCCATAGCCTGATGCTGCCACCACTATGCTTCACTGTAGGGATGGTGTTAGCCTCATGATGAGCGGTGCCTGGTTTTCTCCAAACATAACACCTGGCATTCACTCCAAAGAGTTCAATTTTAGTCTCATCAGACCAGAGAATGCAGTTTCTTATGGTCTGAGAGTCCTTCAGATGCTTTTAGGCAAATTCCAGGTGGGGAGTGGCTTCCGTCTGGCCACTCTACCATACAGGCCTGATTGGTTTATCGCTGCACAGATGGTTGTCCTTCTGTAAGGTTCTCCTCTCTCCACAGAAAAATGCTGGAGCTCAGACAAAGTGACCATCAGGTTATTGTTCACCACCCTGGCTAAGGCCCTTCTCCCCTGATCACTCAGCTTAGCTGGCCGGCCAGGTCTAGGAAGATTCCTGGGGGTTCCAAACATCTTCCACTTATGGATGATGGAGGCTGCTGTGCTCATTGGAACTTTCAGAGCAGCAGAAAGGTTTTTGTAACCTTCCCCATCCCTGTCTTGGAGGCCTACAGGCAGTTTCTTTGTCTTCATGCTTGGTTTGTGCTTTGACATGCACTGTTAACCCTAGGACCTTATATAGACAGGTGTATACCTTTTCAAATCATGTCCAATCAACTGAATTTACCACAGGTGAACTCCAAGTAAGCTGCTGAAACATTTCAAGAATGATCAGTGGAAACAATGTACTTGAGCTCAAATTAGAGCTTCAAAGCCAAGGCTGTGAATACTAATGTACATGTGATTTTTTAGGTTTTTTATTTTTAATAAATTTGCAACAATTTCAAAACATACTTTTTCACATTGTCATTATGGGGTATTATGTGTAGGATTTTGAGGAAATAAATGAATTTAATCAACTTTGGAATAAGGCTATGACAAAAAAGTAAATGTGGAAAAAGTGAAGCGCTATGATTACTTTCCGGAGGCACAGTACATCTCTTTAATGCGATGCTAGACAAAAAAGGGTATATAAGCAGGTTTACAAAAAAATATGGTTTATAAATGCAAAGGAATATCTGAGGGACATAGATGCCTCAAAGAAAAACAATGAACATTATTAGTTCATAATATGTTGGAGATGAAAAAAACAAAGGTCAAGAGATGATGCATGCGATGAAGAACTGATACTGTAAACACAACATAAGCCTCAACATGCACACTTTCAATAATAGCATCATGAATAGACCTCAATAATAGCATCAGGTTTCATTGTTTGAAAGGATGTAAATGTGTTGTGTATGTGGTGTGTTTAGTTATTTGCACTGGTGTAATATGGGCCGCCTTACCTGGGTTGTGGATTCGATCCAGAAGCTTTACTGAGCGTGCGCTGACTACACCTCCAACGTGAAGGAGAAATCCAGAAGGGAAGGAAGTCAATGTGAAGAAAGGGTATTCCTGAAATACAATAAAAACAGTGATGGAGGTGTCATCCAGATAAGACAGTGGTGACCCAATGACATTATAACAAATGCCATCAATAACAGGTGAATTTCTGATTTAATTGCACAGAAATTGAAACCTGTGGCTCATGCCGTTAAACAGTCAATACTTTGCAATCGCAACTCAAGCCTCATGCACAGATTCAGACACTTTTTACTGCGTAACAACTCTGTAAAGTGCAATACATCAGGACTTTAAGTGGTTTATAATGAGTAGATGCTTATAAATGATTACATTTACTTTTCAAGTCCACGTGAACAGTGTTGGGCAATAAAGCGTTACTAGTAATGCGTTACTGTAATGGCATTACTTTTTAAATATATTAAATCCATTACAATATGATGCATTTGTCCGTTACTTGGTAAATTAATTAACTTTAGCTGCAGTCTAGCCCACATCTTACTTTACAGTGGCCACGCATTGTAGGATTGGTAGATGCCAACCAACCACTGTAAAGAAGATGTGTTGTGTACCAGACGCAAGACTGGACAAAAGCAAAATAAACTGGGTGCATGCGAGAGAGGCCAAGTGTGCATGCGAGAGAGAACGAATGCGTGCGGGGCAGGCCGATTGTGCACGCAAAAGACCAAATACGCGTGAGAGAGAGACCATTAACGTTACTATTATTAATTACTATTACTAATACTACCATGTTTATCCTTTCAAATAAATGAGCACACATTGGTTATCTGTA
The DNA here is from genome assembly GCF_052040795.2 of Danio rerio. Lineage (NCBI taxonomy): Eukaryota > Metazoa > Chordata > Actinopteri > Cypriniformes > Danionidae > Danio > Danio rerio. The sequence continues at coordinate 7,836,556 of NC_141038.1, read as the reverse complement.
TAACAAAATTGATTAGTTTAGTAGACACAGTGACACATTTATATTTCCGAACACGATATTTAAATGTATAGGGTTATATTGCTCAGAAAAATGCTGAGATTTATTTATTTATTTATTGTTAAACATTTTTATAGGTGTTATACAACAGCAGATTTTGCACTATGAATATACACAGCTTACTTTCCCCAAGTTGCTGATGTAGTTTTTGGTTAGTTTGAAAATTCCTCATCAATTTAATTTGAGCAGCTGTTATGTTTTTGTTTTGTTTAGAATGCATACAATTTATGGTTATCTATAATAGCAGTTTTTTGGTGCCAAGTTTCACCAAACTGATCCTTGATTATTCAGATTATATTCATTTATTTATTTTATGAAGGTTTTGTGTTTGTTGTAGAATGTCGCTAGTTTTCATACTCAAGCTGTAAAAGAACATGTTTGAGGGATAAATACAAACTTTTATGATGCTGAAGCAACTTTAGTTTTTGCTTTTTTGTTCTGGTTTGGTTTATTATATTGTGATATGTTTTTATTTTTATGTTTTATTTTTGTATTGCTGGTCTGAATTAAATAAATTAGTGTTTATAAATTGTAGATAAATAAATTAGGGCATTAATGGGAGCATTAAAAACATTCTTTGGAAAAGTAACTTACTTTTAACAGTAATGCATTACTTTTTGAATGAAATAACTGGTAACTGTAACTAGTTACTATTTTTCCATACTTAGCACAACACTGCACGTGAATTAGAAGTTGCTGAAACTTTTCAGTATGTTGATGTACTTCCAACTGAAACGGAATATTGGGTAGGGGGCGGAGCTTTTGCGCATTATTTCCTAAAGTGCAAACAATTGGGAAGAGCGGATGCAGCTGCTATGGAAATCGTTAGGTTGTTGTCAACTGAAGCTCCGCCACTCCAAAAGTATAAGCAAGTAGTCAGACTTTGAAAAATACCAAAACATTTTTTTTCTAGTGGATTAACTTGCATGCACTAATTATTTACCTCAAGAAAACAATGCAAGCTAGCAAAATAAACACTGTAAATTTCAATTTCAAGTGGACTTAAACTCATCAGTCTGGGTGACACTTTATTTTACTGTACAATTCTCACTATTAGCAAACCATTAACTAAGACTTTTATCTCAAACTTGCTGTTTATGAATAGTTATTAAGGTAGTAGCAAATTATAGGGTAGATATAGAATAAGATTATGCAGAATATGTATTGTATAAATAATAATAAACAGCTAGTATCTTAATAATAGGCAGGTAATCAAAGCCCCTAGATAATAGTGAGAATTGATACTCAAAATGAAACCTCATTCTGATATATGGAAATACAACACTAATATAAAGTCCTGATTGAAAGCCTATACAAAATTCTTACCAGTACGTTCTTGTCATTCAGCTTATCATTGCCATTAATGTCATTATTTCACAAGACATTTCACTCTTTCACCAAAAAAAACGGACAGAAATAACAGCAAAACTGTGACAGACTACTAAACATGAGAGCTTCCTAGTACCTGTCGAAGGTTCTAGAACATTCTGCATGTAAATGGATGCATAAACAGATGATGTCCAAACCAATAGTCACAATAAAGATGTGTCATTGGTTTGATAATGTAGTCACTGGTACAGTAGAAGAGATGAAGTTCTTCCAGTTCAAAGTTCTCAAAAAGGGAGGAATTTGGGGAAACAAGAAAGATTGTTTGGTCTGATAACATTCGGCATGCCTTCTACAGACATACCCCCGTCCTAACAAACGCTTCAGAGGATGATGAAACCCCCTGAAATCCAGTGTGAGAGCGGCAGAGCGGAGAAACATAATTCTCATAATCATAGTTCCATTTAAGCATGTTTGTGAATATGTAAATATGTGTCTTTGTCTTACTCTTTGTTCCAGTGCGGATTGGGTCTGCTGCCTCAGAAGAGCTTTAAGAGGCCCCGCCTCCTTTCCTGCACTTCCACCACTTCCCATTCCTATTCATGATGGAGAAGAGAGAGAAATTTAAATGGAAATGAAACCATGATACAACCAAATACACATACGCTGACAAATACATTTGTACGCCTATGACTGCGTTTACATACACAAGAACAAAGTCATGTTCATTTAAAATGGTGCGATTACATTTTTAACCATTACGCTGCTAGTAAAAGAATCAAATAATTTCCTGTCAAGTTAACAAGTTGTTAAATGTGCATACTTTCAATGACACAAAGTACTCCATGATACAGATGGATGGTAAAAAGTGGAAACACATTTGTAGAGTGAGAAGAATATAAATATAAAGACTAGAAAATCAAAGAAAAAGTGCTTCAGGGTAATTAATGTGTTGGTGCTCTATGGATAAGGGACTCATAAAAATAAACAGCGAAATAATAAGGCCCCTTTTACACTAATAAATTTCAGTTTTAAAATGGCATTTTAGAATAAAAAAAAGATTCATGCGCACACTGGCGTTTTACCTAGCGTTTTTGAACAACTCTCTGTCAACACTACACCACTGGAAACGCACATCACGTGACCACACACACAATCTGGCATGCACTGCAACAATGAGAGCTGTGCACGTCGCACTGTTCATCAAGGATCTATGGCTGGATCTAATCTTACTATATTTGTTAAACGTAATATTTAATTCATCTTGTTGTCTATATCTAGTGACATATTCCTCGACATTGGTTTTTTGAATCTATTACTTGTTCTCAGGTAACGTGTTTTGGCTGAGCGCAAAACAAAGTTTATATTAATTAATATTAATATTAATTGATGCAACCGAGTACACCGATTCTGCACATTTGACTAATTGCTTGCCTTTATTTGCTATAATGTATAAACTTATTGTATGTTAGACCTTAAAAAAATGCCATTATTTATTATTAAAACTGATATTCAGCAAAAGAAAGGGTGTGTTTTGTATTTTCTATGAAAATTTCAATAAAGGAGGCAGTTATATGTTATAGGCTTTTGCATACAGTGAAGATGACGATCATATAAGTATGCAGTTACACGACACCTCAACATTTTTGGTGTCTGTTCACTTTGAAAATTCACCCGACGTGTCCTCGGGAGTTTGTTTTCCACACCAAATTTGCGAAGTCTGAACTTACAAGGAGAGGATGCAAGACTGAAAATTGTGTAGGCTACTTAATATCGAGGAAAAAGCCCCAATCAGAGAGGCGAATGTCTGCAGCCCCGCCTCTCCATTGTCCCCTATCCAAAGTGACACGGAGGAGCAGCATTTTAAAATGAATACGGCCTCTCCAACATTTTCAAAAAGCTGTTTTCGGTGCTCGAAAACTCTGCCGTAGTGTGGATGGATGGCGAAACTGTAGCCAAACTTATACGTTTTAAAACTAAAACGTATTAGCGCAAATGGGGCCTAAGTCCAAGGCACTCGAAAAGTAAGTAAAATAGTTAAAAAGCCTTCATTAATGTGGCTATTATTTTAAAAGCCTACGCATTTTAGCAAAACTAGCTTTTATCAGGGTGACCCTACTGATAAAGTCTACATTTAATGTATTGTGCTTTTCTGTGCTGTTAAAATAAGAAAAAAAAAGCATGTATACAGAATTATTCCAATAGCTATGAAGCACACCTCTTCTGGGAATAAAGGCTTCCCCAGAATACTTTAAAAGAAATTGTGTGCATGTAAAAATGGTTAATATAGACTCAAAAGTGTATAATTTTATGTTCACCAAGGCTGCATTTATTTCATAAAAATACAGAAATGTACTAAATGTTGTTTTATGCAAATCTGATTTCGAGACTTAACAGCCTTCAGTGTCACATGATCCTCCAGATGTCAGTATGATACATTAATCAGCTAGTCAAGAAACTTGTTTATCATTTGTTATTGTATATTTATTTAATTAACTTGTCACTTTTGAACAATTTAATGTGACCTTGAATTATAATAGTACAGGTATTAATGTCATATTAATAATAATAATAATAATAAATTTAAATAGCGCTTTTCAGGACACTTAAAGCGGTTTACACATATTTGTGGGGTATCTCCTCATCCACCACATTAATTTTTGAATGATACTGCAGGTAATTTGGTCCCAATAAGTGACATTCTCTTTTACGGCAGCAATCTAATTAAGTCAAAGCAATTTTATCTTGAATGTTTAAATTCATTTGGGCCAACTTCATATTCTTAAAATGTGATAATAATATTATTATTGGATAAATAACAAAAATAATGTATTTGTGAGCCCATAAAATGCATTTAGAGATCCAGACCTATTAGGATAATCCATAAATCACATGCAAAAAAATATGTTAAATTAATTTGCTAGTATGAAGACTTAACTGATTATTACATCTGGACAGATAAAGACAATTAGAAGACATTTTCGGACACACAAGCTCAGAGCCCAGGCACTTGAAAGTAAGACTTAATAAAACCACCCAATAAGGAGATGACTGATGGCCTAGTATTTTGCTCTTCCATTGGCAGAGAAAACTAATCTTCAGTCAGGCTTTGGGGGGAAAATAACTCATGCAAGTGGAGTTTTGGTAATTCTGAGAGCTCAAAAGTCATTAAACCACACCGCTCATCATATCATGCACTAAGAGAGTGCGTTCATTGCAATGGGCATGTGGGCAAATGAGTCAAAATTACGGTGGCCGAGAGAGCTCAACATGCTGCAACCTAAGAAAACATATGTAAATAGAAAAAAAAAACACCAGCAAATTAAGAAAACACCGGTTTGACAGCACATGTTGCAAATCCTCACAACACAAACAAATAGGGACCGGGCTGGGATTTGCTTATTGTGCAGTGATTATTAGGCCCAATCCCAAGTCAACCCCTTAGCCATTCCCCTTCTCCCTCGTTTGATGCATTCACGTGAAGGGGTAGGTGTGTCCCCATTCTCTTTAGCTTGAAGGTTAGATAGCCCTTGAAACTGAGATCTTTGTCATTATTACGAATTTTTACAACAAACAACCGTATGTTTTGTTACATTCAGAATGGCGTTCGTGTTTTACCATAATGTTTAAAAAAATATATGCTAAAATAAAAAAATGGCTATAATCCCTAATAATTAATCCTGTATAGCAGTCCCACAACATTCTGTCACTCAATGACACTCGAACACCTTGTCAGAAAAGTCTAGTAGCTGTGAATGACCTTTTTACAGTGTCTGGTAAAATGTTAATGTTGTTTTTGTGTGTTTACATAGATAAATATGGAAACTGTGTACAGTTATGAGTTTATTGCAACAATTTATAGTTATGATAACATGATAATGTTGCCATCAGTGATTTCCTAAAGATAAATACACAAAAATAACGCAACGGGATCGTCGATCTCGTATGAAGCTAGTGATTGTGATGATGTGTGCTGGTGTTAAAGTGCTGTCCCATTTCTTAGGGGTACATTTTGAAGCTCTTCCCCTTCACACTCTGTTTTAAGGGCCAAGGGGAAAGGGTACAAAAACAGAATTGGGATTGGGCTTTAAAACAGCTGTATCTCTTTTTTTGTTTATTTTAACACTCTAATTTCATGATTCCTGCATTAATGCATATTATTAGCCCAAATAAACTGACTATTGACTGTGAAATGTTAAGATAGCTAAATTAACTAAATATCCTCAACTAAATATAATTTCAAGGTTAAAATATAGGTGCAGATAAGAATAATATTGAAAAAATATTAGTTAAAAACTAAAACATTAATTAAAAAATATATATATTTAGTAGGCTATTGATACAAAGCACAACATAACATCAATACAACATGCTAACTTGAGCAACAGTGTGCTCGTGGCGACCCGGGTTCAATTACCGTTTCTAGGTCCCTTGCTGATCTTTTCCCTCTCTCTGCTCCCAGTGCTTTCCTGTCTGAATTCTCTACTGTCCTATCAAAATAAAGGTGAAAACCCCGTAAAAAATTATTTAAAAAAAAAAAAAAAAAAAAGATCACAATGTGCATGTTTGTTTCAACATTTGCATGTGAGGATTTGCATTTTGTATTTGTGTTTTCATTTTGAGGACAGATGAAAATATTTTCTTCATATGCTGGTGTGTTTTTATTTGCATGTATTGCAGCATGTTGAGCTCTCTCTGCAAACAAAAACAAAAAAACATTTGTTAGTACAATTTATGCATGATATTTTCTTAGGGGCGGCACAGGGGTTTGTGTGTTCACACTGAATGCAACCACTGCACTAAGAGTTGAAGGTCACGGGGACATCAGTGAGTGTGTCCTACCAGAGGCCGCCAGCAGCAGTTCCTCACTGAAAGACACGCTCTTTCTCAGCATGGCTGTGTCTGATTGGCTGACATGGAGAGGGGGAGGAGTTGAACTCCTGGAGGCCATCCCTGGCCGTAAGTGACAGGGCATATGAGTGGAGGGGAGGGAAGATGAAATGGACTCAAGAGCGGGAGTACTGGGACACAGAAACATCCTCACTGACAGAGAAACAGAGGTGTGAAGACATCACATGAGAACAGAATGGGGTTGACCGAACTGGAAAGGAAACTCATGAAAACAGGGATGCAAACTCATGAGGTGTTCAAAAAAAAGATGAGAAATTCACAGGTTTCCAAGTATGTTAAGATTTTTTTTGTGGTCTGTATCAAATAAGCAAAATTTGATTTAATCCTCATAATGTCTAGAAGGCTCAAGTTAATATTCATCATTATCATCATCATCACCATATGGACTAAGAAAAAGTGTTATTTTATTAATTGGACTGGTGCTAGGCAAAAGTTAATCGTGATTAATTGCATCCAAAATAAAAGTCTGTTTGACAATATATGTGTGTATTATATACATTTATTATCCACATGTGATAGACACAAAAACATACAAAACTATTTTGTTACATAGATATTTTAATTATACATTTAATTTGTATCTTATAAGGCTGCACAATGTGTCATTTGAGCATCAATGTCGCAATGTATGTATCTGCATTAGTCAAGTCGCACAATTAGATTTATTAAACATTAAACGATTATTAAATATAAATCTTTTTTATTATTTATACAACAATGACCATTTTATTTTACAATTGATTGTTACATTTCTGTACTTAGATACAGATTAATGAATAATTAATGAAGTCTCTTAGTTAGAAATATTCAAATCATCTGGAGAAATTGAATTCATATCTTAAAACACACAAACACACACACACACACACCACAGCAAGACACAATATTGCAAAGCCAAATTTATTTTTATAACTAAATATAAATAAACATTCTCTCAAATATATGCATGCATGTGTGTATTTAAATATCCACAGTATGCACATGTAAATTATGTCAAAAACAAACTTTTATTCTGAATGTGATTAACTTTAGTCCAGCTCTAATTAGAAGACAATAATATTTCACCAATTACAGTATATTTTTTTCTAGTTGTAAAAATATTTTTGTTATACTGAAGAGCAATAGGAAAAGGAATAAAGATAAAAAAAATAAAACTGAAGTGTTTCAATTTTATACATTTTACCATGCCCTTGTGTTTCTTGTGCACCTTCGTACGCCTTTACCTGCTGTCTAGGACTGATTTTTGAGGAAAGAAGACCAATTAGAATGCTGTTCTTAATTTAGATAAATACTCTTTAAATACAGTTGTTTGCAAGGAAGAGTTAAATGTTAACTTTGCTTTTCAATTTGTGAAACCTCAGAAAAACCCTACGCACATGAGCATGTACATGTAGCATTGATGTAATGAAACACGAGTCTGTCCAAGCAAAACTCTTAACATTTTCATTAAAAAGCAGAATATTTGAACTTTATCTCCACCTTTAAAAAGTTACTTTTAAAAAGTAACTTAATTTATCTAAAAAGTAACACATTCAAAGCAGCATGATAATGAGAAATGTAATTCATTGTTAGTATTATTGTCATCATCGTCATCATTAATATTTCACAATTATTAGACATTCATATTGGAATTATTGCACAAATATCAATATTGCACAAGTCATCACAGCATTAGATAGCGGTTTCTGTTTTTTGTTAATCCTAATTGATGTTGTTTTCAAATACAACAAATCTCTTAATATACAATTTGCAATGGTGCTCATTTATTTTTGGTGGGTGCCCTGCATGGATCCTAGTTTGGGCATCTCTAATTTAGAACAATATGAAAGTAAGTACGGTAAATGATAACAGACTTTCATTGTTTTTGGTAAGCAATACCCTTCAATAATTTAACCTCAAGTTTATTAGTTTTGCCTGAAACAAATAATAAGTGACCAATTTTGTATAAGAAACAGAGGATCTAGCAGAAAGCAGAGTAGTTTGCATCCCAGAAACTATAACAAATGAGCATGCATGAAACAAAATCAAAAAACAATAAAAGTTTCTATAGAGAGGGACTAATTTTGATAAAGAAGGCACATTGGTTGTTGACATTTCAGATTTCAGATGTGCAAAATCCGAGATAACAGCCTTGATGCAAACAAAATAAATAAATAAACATCTCGCACAGACAAAAGTGACAACGGAGGGACAACACAACTGAAATAACAAAACTAGGCCAAAACAACAGACACTGTGCCCTACACTCTCTGCCTCTGGGCCTTGACACTGGGATCATATTGATTTGAATGAAGGCCCATGAAAAGAGAGAGAGAGCGTCTGGTGGAGTGCCCGGAGGTCTGACAGGGGTAGGTCGGGGTATCTTACCGGTTTTGGGGGTTAAGCTGAGCTCGGTGTCAGAGGAAGAGGACTGGCGACTGTAGGACTTGGAGGGGGAGAAGGAGGAGAAGGTTTGTGCTCTCAGAGGGGTGGGGGGTCCTGAGGATAACGGGATTCCTGGGACCTCCTCCCCAAAAACTGGCCTGTCAGAGCAAGGAGGAACACACTCCATCAACACACACGGACTCTCATACATTTGGACTGTGCCCGAGTGCGTGCGTTTGAGCATGTGCATGTGTGTGTGTGTGTGTGTGTGTGTGTGTGTGTGTGTGTGAGAAGAGAGACAGAAAGAAAGAAAGAGTTGCTGGTGGAGCGTGTGAGGATGTCAAGAAAGCGCATGATGGCGGGGATTAAAACAACACAGGAAAAAAAAAAAGTCACTGTGAATAACCATATTAGGCATAACACAGAAAATAAAATGAGATGAACAAGCGTGTTTCAGCCAACCAAAGCACAACGCTTTGAAAACGAGGATAATTTGAAAATCTCCCTGCCTGAACAACTTAAGAACACAAGCCAAACCGACACCTCTGATTGGATAAGCTCTTTGAGTGACAGCTGAATGCAGCTCACTGATTGGTCGTTTTAAGCTTTGGCAGCTGAAGGGAGGGAGGGGCTGGTGATGTCGTAGCTGTCTGCCAATGAAGAACAGGAGGGTGGTGAAATCCGTGACGGGGGTCGTGATGGGGAGGGTCAGGGGGGTACCTGCCTACACTGCCTGGCTCTGGGGGCTTCTGAGCTCCTGTGTCTGGGTTTCATACCGGCGAACAGCAGTGTGGGCACAGAAACGGAGAAGCCCTGAGAGAGACGACTGCTCGCACTGTGAACTGGACTGCTGTGTGTGGAACGACATCCGAGAGTGGAAGGAGCAGCCTGCGGAGAGCTACACACACACATTCACGCACAGTTCATACATTAAACACACACGGCCACACACTGTGCACTGTACAGTCACGTAGGACGCAAACATGTAGACGGAGAACATCATCATACACAAGCATGCACACGCACACATAGGGGTGGGAGGAAAAAAAAAATCACTGTCTTTACAAAAGTTATTGTTTATGGAATGGAGTTGCTATAGAAATGTAATATTACAGTACATTCAATCTGCTTTTTGTGGATTTATGAACGACATTCACAACTAAAGCAAACAAGCAAACTACTAACTATTAATAAAAAATTTAAAAGTTATAATTCAGGGTATATGCAGGTAACCGAAATATAATTTCAATACCTTTTTAAGACTTTTTAAAGACATTCTCAGACTATTTTAAGACCTCATCGCCACTTCAAGTTCTAATCAGTATTAACCCTTTAACTTAATAAACAGTTGTAGTTAAATAAATCAATGGAGCCACCCATGCAACAGAACTCAGATAAGCTCGGAAGAAACAAAGCTTGAAAGAATAAATTACGCGGGTGTTTTCAGCGACAGGCTTCAGCCACTGTTTAAACTCATCCCCATTTTGCCATCTGTTTCGCTCTATGGTTTCGTTACAAGTGGAGAGCGTCCCATCAACTTCCCACGTTTGTTGTAAATTACGTCACTTCACCCTAACGGAGGAGCTTTGCCGGACATGCCCTGGTCCGAACCAATTGCGTGGATTGAGTAAAATAAATATATTTATGATTTTTTAGAGTCAAAAACTCTGGACAACGCTTGAACAAAATTTAAGACCTCGCAAAAACGCAATTAAGCCATCGTGCGAGGGAAATGATGCGCCCACACGTGCTTTCCAGGTGCACCTGGTTGAAAGAATGCTATGAGTCATGTGACAAAAACTAGACAGATCAACCTCATACTTTTTATGGAATATACATATTCTATTCTCATTTTTTGTTAATTTTTCAATCCAAAGAGAAATGGACCATTGTTTCCTTTTCAATATTATTTTGTGCTGTATTAATTAGTTACTGAGCAGCAATAAATGACAATTTAAAATAAATTGTTTTCATGTGATTTTCTAAACTAGTAATGTATTGAAATTCACGAGTGCATAATAATCTGGATAATCGTGAAACTGTGATTATTCCTCAGACTATAATCGTATAATCTCTAATCGTTGCATCCCTATGTATAACAATGACTTGTTCTGTAGACAATCAGAAAAAAAAATGGCTTAAAGGGGCTAATAATATTGACCTTAAAATATTTTTTAAAAAATTAAAAACTGCTTTCATTCTAGCCAAAATAAAAGATTTTTCTCCAGAAGAAAAAATATTATAGGAAATACGGTGTTTTTTTATTTTTATTATTACAATGGCGTTTTTTGTCGTTTTAAATCTTTCTACTTTTTCAATATTCTTCAAAACACTATGCAAGACCCATTTGCAAGCAAGAACTTTGTAATAATTAAAAAAAAAATTTTGCCTCTAAAACCATAGTAAAATTAGATCAGGGACCAATTTCATTAAATCATGAAGGTTCCCACCCCTATGCACATACTCAAGACAGACTGCATGGAAAACCAGCGGGGATAAAATCCATTATTGGCTGTGTCTCAAATCTTAGTGAGCTGGCTACCTAGACATCACCAAAAAATGCTGTCTAGTTAGACAGGTCAAAGGTCAACATTTGTTGCTCTCTAGAGAGCAATGGACAAGACGAGACAAACACAAGAGACTCAAGGCAGCACTCCGGATGCAAAAAACGCCTAGCTTGGAAATTCACAACCAAACTGCATTTAAGCCATCTAACGCAAAACACATGCTAGTAGTGCAGGGAGATGCAGCATGCAGGAGGAAGTCAGAAGAAAAAGACAGCAAGAGAGGTAGAGGACATGCAGGGAGGAACAAGATCGTAGTGTGGTGTGTTTGTGTGTTGAGAATGCATTTCTGTACAACTTACAAAACAGCAACTCATAAAACAAACACACACACACACACAGTCATATTCATTTTAAAAATAAACAGAAAAACAGTGAGTAATTGTACAACATTTCTTCTTTTTTCCACATTGCATTATTACCTGTTTAACAAGACAAAAGGTATGTTACATGATAGTTACTTCTGTGATCAAATTTTGATTAAACAGAAAGAAATAAAGGTGTGACATACCATATTATTTTATAATAATAAAATAGTTTGGATTATAAACAGTCTGCAAAATGATGCTCAATGATAAACTTCCATTCAAAAATTTGGGGACTGTAAAGATTTTTTAATTATTTATGTTTGAAAAAATTATTTCTAACTCAAATAGGTGTTGTTCTGCCATTATAGGAATACACTTAATATGACATATTTCCAAATGTATTAACCCTGCTCTTGGGGATGTTTTCATCCACTTTGGGGGGATTTTGAGTCTAAATTTGGCCACAGAGTTTCAGCAATTGGAATGATTTTTTGTGACAAACCTTATTTTAACATTTTTTGGGAAAATGCTTTGAAAGTTTTCAAAAACTCAACAATATACTCTGAGCAAATTGATTAGCCTTTCATTATGTTCACGGCTGTTTTCGCCCCATTGACTTCCATTATAATGACATTTTTTGATTGCAAAGCCATGACACCACATTATCACGCATTCTTGATTGTTGCTGTTTATTCCTGCAGGGAAGCCACAAACATAATAATAAGGTAGTCAATTTCAGCAGTACACAAGTGTTAAAATACAAAACACTTTAACACTATTCACAATATTAAAGTTTGTCCAGTGTTTTGATTAAACAAACGTCACCTTCCTGAGTACATCACATTTCAAAAATCTTAACGTTTCCCAAACTTTTGAACAGATCTCAAAATCAAACAGCCTTGATTTTGACTTCATTACAGGGATGATCAAAATGCACAAATTAATTACGTTTTCTGTAATTGCAACCCGATGTATAAGAAATCCAATTCAGTGTATGCAATAAAAATAAAAGTGCCTTATAAATCTCTTTAGAAATTAATGCAGGACTTGATACTGGCATGCGCATATGCACAAACAGATAGTTAAAGGCGTGTGTGTGTGACACTCACTCTTTCATGTCTTTAGATGGAGATGAGTTGCTCTGGTGTGTGGCTGTGGAAGGGAGAGTGCTGATTTTCTCAAGAGTGCAGGCCGTCCCAATGGCTCGAACCACGAGGCCTGATTCTCCTTCCAGGTCGAAACATTGCAGATACCCCACCACTGCATTCCCTCCCATTTCCAGCACTTTCAGACCAATCTTCCTCTGCAACTCACCTACAACAATAAAAAAAATATTCATACATTTCTTAGAAGGTTCTCAGATTTCACATGCACATGTCTCCTGAGACACAGTAAGTAGTCTGCTGGTAAGAAGTCAATTAGCAGATGATTATCTTTTCCAAAGCAACTCGCAGTACACTTAGTCAGAGCAGATCAATAGGCCTAAACTGTATTGTTCAATGACCTAGATCATGCCCAATTTTCAGTCCAATGTTTCTACTGAAATCCTGATGTAGGTCACAGATGAAAAAGAGTTTTTATGCAACAAAACAATAAAAATTTATTTTATTGTCACCTGTGCTTAGGTGTGAAAAGCCAGTGTAAAATACAACAACATACTCCAAAACAAAACTATATATCATTAACAATGTTGACAATAAATAAGTAAAAATACTAAATACTAAAAAAAAAAAATATGTGAAAGACAACAAAAATGCGTAAAACACACACACATTTAGACACAGATAGACAAGTAAAAAAGGTGCACATATACCGTAGTCAACATTTGAAGTGGATCAAAAATGTTTTTCAAAATTGTCCAAAGACAAGAATGGGCATTGTTCCGTAGTTTTAGGACAACTTTGGTGAAAGGCAATGATCCACTTTAAATGTTGACTACTGTAGTTTGGCTGTTGGTTAATAATTATTGTAGGCAATATTGTTTTTTAAGTAAGTGCAATATAGCTTCTAATTTTTTTTTCTGTAGAGTATAGTCTGCCCTTTTTATAGGTATTAAGGATGGATTGCATCCCTAAAATCCGTATTAATTGTCATTTTCAATTTTTAATAGTTTTTCTATCCTTCAAACCTCTGAGAAGTTGTTGCATTTTGAAAATAATACAAAAACATACTAATAAAAGACATTAAAAATAAAATACAAATTTTATACATTTTATTAGATACATATTGCAATAAGAATGGCATTTGGATTTTACACATATTTAATCACAATTAAAGAATTATTAGCATCATCTGGAATATATTTATCTCCCAGATGATGTTCATGATCATATTTTTTCTTCTGGAGAAAGTCTTATTGGTTTTATTTTGGCTAGAATAAAAGCAGTTCTTGATTTTTTTTTTTTCAATTAAGCTATATATTTTTTCAATAGTCGACAGAACAAACCATCCTTATACAATAACAATGCCTAGTTAACCTAATTAACCTAGCTAAGCCTTTAAATATCCCTTTAAGCTGTATGTATTAAGTGTCTTAAAAATATCTAGTAAAATATCATGTACTAGCATCATGCCAAAGATAAAATAAATCAGTTATAAGAAATTAATTATTAAACTATTATGTTTATAAATATGTTGGAAAAAAATCTTCTCTCCATTAAACCAAAATTGGGGGAAAAATAAACAGGGGGGCTAATAATTCTGACTTCAACTGTCTCTGTTATGCTAAATGATTATGGAAATTTTTTTAAAGGTTTTATAGGTTTCATTTTCATAGAAGTATATTAAAATATATTAATTATGAAATGTTTGTCTTTTAATATTGATTTGGAAAATAAATTGGCATGCCTTATAATTCATTGGTTCAAAAGATTTCATTAAAGTTGTCCTAAAGCAACAGAACAACACCCTGTATTGTTTTAGGACAGTTTTGAAAAACATTTTAGATCCACTTTAAATGCTGACGACTGCATATCATTAATTATTAATGTCACTATAGTCAATTTAATCCTTCAATAGATAATTATGTTTCTCTTGCATCTAGTTAGAGCTTTCGTACCTGACATAAGAAAGATGAGCCTCTGTCGGGCCTCGTTGGATGCACGAGGGGTTCTGATACGATCGATCCACTGGTACTCTGGATCCTCATTTACCACAAGCTCTTCCACAAAGCCATGGACCATAATGGCCCGATAACATCTGGGAATAGAGGTTGCTTAAAAAAAAAAAAGCAAAAATTGAGTGAAAATTCTCAGAAAAAAAGACAAACAAGAAAGAAAGAGAATTGCAAACATTGGAAGAAATGTATTATAAAGAGAATTAAAAAAAAATAAAGAAACACAAGCAGGACAAATCAGAAGTGTGAGACTGCAATATGACAAGATACAACAAAGAATTACAACAATATACAACATATCAGTTCTGATATTTATCATATCACCCAGCCCCAGTCAGAAAAATATGATCTACTTACTACAGAAGAATTTAACTCCACATGAAGACTGTCTGAAGCGGTTCAGGTCATTGAAGAGATCCACCTTCACTAGCACATTGATTTCCCCTCTTATCCCTGAACGCAAGCATCAGATTAGAAAACAATGCAGAACTCATTATTATTGCAAACTAAAACCCTACACACCATGAATAGTGTCATATATGGGGAGCCAGCCAGAGATGACAGTAGCAGCTTCACTGCAGAGTAATGGATCGATGTCTATGTACACCTTTCCAATGGCATCATTAGCGCTGTATGTGTCATGGTCAAGAACGGTAATCTGCAATGGCTCGTCCTGTAAATCTTCATCATCCACCTGAAAGATGAAAAAAAGATAAGCACATGGCATACAGTGGGGGGTATTGAAAATATCAGTGTTGTTTTTCAGAAAGCATATTTCTAAAGGTGTTGTTGATTTGAAATTTCCGCTGGATGTTGGTAACAAACACAGAAATCCATATATGCAGAGAAAACAAAACTAATTAGTTAACAAATAAAGTTATGTGTAATAAAATGAAATGACGCATGGAAAAAGTATTGAACACATGAGCCCAGACAGCAGCTGAAATCTCTCAGTAGTTCTTCAGCAACCATCTGCCCTTTGTTATGTAAATGAATATTAGCTGCTTCAGTCTAACATCTGCATTAGCAGGATGATGAAGATGAAACCATTTAAGCAAGACAATGATCCAAGGAAACTCTCAAATACTTTGAGAGAAAGACAATTAAGCTGTAGAATGGCCCAGCCAAACACCTCACTTGAATCTAAAAGAAAATACTAAATAAAGATTAGATTTGACATGCGAGACCCACAGAACCATCACGATTTTTCCACTCTTGACATCTGTAAAAAAACTCACACCTGAGCAATGCATGTGACTTCATTCTCCATATATGAGAGGCGTCTTTAAGCTGCCACCACCAAAAAAAACTTTATATAAAGTATTAAATACATTTTAGTAGTTCAGCACTTTCTCCCTGTGTCATTTCATTGCTGTCATACAGAACTTATTTTTCAGATTTTTTTTGTTTTTGTTTTGTTTTATTTTTATGTTTGTATTTTTACCAAAATCTGGTTCAAATCCATGTCAACAGCTCCTTTAGAAATATTATTCCCAGAAAAAAACATGGCATGTTCAGTACTTATTTCCACAACTGTATATTTGATAAATGTCCAAGTCAAAGCAGGACAAAGGAGAAGATTTCTTACCTCAAATTTGAACCACTCAGAATTCCACTGGGGATTCAGAGACTTGGGGTACACATCTGTTTTGTATGTCGTGTTTCCAAACTTGACCTGCAAAATAAAACCTCATGAGTGCTCTTATTTACAGTCGAATCAGAATTATTCACCCCCTGTTTATTTTGTTCCCCAATTTCTGATTAAAGGAAACAAGTTTTTTCACCGCATTTCTAAACATAATAGTTATAATAATTTTTAAATCATTTCTAATAACCTATTTCTTTTATCTTTGCCATGATGACAGTACATATTTTTTCCAAGATATTTTCTCAGCTTAAAGTGACATTTAAAGTCTTAACTTGGTTAATTAGGTTAACTACGCAAGTTAGGGTAATTAAGCCAATCATTGTATAATGACAAATGGGGGACAAAAAATAGCTTAAGGGGGCTAATAATATTGACTTTATATATTATATTCTAGACTTTATATTCTAGCCCAAAGAAAACAAATAAGACTTTAATCCTCGTCCTGAGGTTACCAGAGATTAGAGCAGCTCCAGTTTCTATCCAGCCTCTTTCAACGATTTTAGATGACTCTACCATCTGATATATCTCTAATATAATCTAAAACAATTAACATAAAATAAAACATCTCTTTTTTAAACTTTACATTTCCTTACATTGTAATCATGTCCACAGAATGCAATCCTCACTTTAATTATGATCATCTTGTTTAAATACTGTCATTACCTGCTCTTATCAGCCCAGAACTGCCTATTTCTGCAGTATGGATATTACATTGATATAGTAACCTCTGATAATCTTAATTATGCTTAACTGTGAAGTAGAATAAAATGTCCTTTCTGTAAACCCACTTTATGATTATGAACAGGGATATACAAATAAATTTGAAATGAATTAAACTGGTGGTGAACTGACCTCCACGAAGGCATCTGTGAGATCGCTGGCACGGTCCATGACGGGCAGGTGCCGCCCCGCAACAATCTTCGCCTTTAGCTTCCCAGGCATTATTCATCTAGTCTTGATAGACACACATAAACAGCAGAAAAGGACAATTGTTACAAAATGTCAATGGCTTTCATTCACTGTAATTGAAAAACAAGATTATTCCACCAAATATTGTTTTCATTATCCTTCTGAAGTTAAAACATTGGTATTAAAACTAGGGATGCACATTATTGGAAAAATATGACGTTGCACTATTTTGTTGCAGCGAAATGTATTGCGATAGGTATAATATTTCAACAGATAATTTGAATAGCTCTGTTTGGAAATATTTCATAAATTTTGTCATTTTTTAAAGTCTTTTCCATACAATTTTATTTAATTAGCAAAAATAAATAAATAAACAAATAAATTGTGATTCTAGCAGAGTTAAGCAGGTTTCAAGTGCAGTAATTGAACAATTAAATGTAAAATAACCTGGTCATTATTAAATAAATAATTTTAAAAACAATTATATTTAATAATGTTTCCATCTTTTAAACTTTAATAAATAATCTAATCCTGCAAAGTGACTTTTGCAGATACACACCTCACGATATCGATGCTAAACCAATATAATGTTCAGTCCTACCTTAAATGTCATCAGCTGTTTTGATGAAGAACAAAACTAAAAACTACGCTTTCCTCAAAGACATAACTACATTTTAAACAAATGACCATTTCAAAGTAATACTTTACCACAACTAAATTCTTGACCGCTTTATGTATTCAATAATATATACTCAGGCTGCACAATATATTGTTCCATCATCGATATCACAACGTGTGCACCGGCAATAGTCACATAACAAGAAATTCAATGTTGAGTAGTTCAAATATATAAATTTTACAGCATAAAAACAAGATTATTTTATTTACCCAACTGGCAGAAAATTGTGCTTAATTCTTCTAAAGTTGAAAACAAAACATTTTTTTTCTACTTGATCTAAGAATTTTAGGTATTTGGACTAGAAAGAAGACAAAGTAAGAAAAGCATTTATTGTATTGTGTTCAATTTCTGTACCTGAATACTGTTAGGCTCCCCAGAAAACCATCACATAGTGCTAAATAGAGCTATTTAAACCGTCTTATGAAGCTGTGCTCATATAGGCATATTTATCACAAAAAAGTATCACAATATCAGATTTTTCTGATATTGAGCAGCCCTAATACAGGACAAGACTGTGTCCTGCAAAGTTTAGTTCCAACACCAATCAGACCCACCTGGGTTATCTAATCAAGCTCTTACTAAGCTTTCTAGAAACATCCGTGCAGGTGTTGAGGCAAGCTGGAGCTAAAATCTGCTGGACACCGGCCCTCCAGGACCGAGTTTGGGCACCCCTGCTCTAATATATACTTACTTACATGCAAGTGTACATACATAATGACAATTTTAGATTAAATTAATTTAACTAATGTTATTTATTAATGTATTTATTAACATGAGGTTACTTTCAAATTAATTGACAAATTAAGTGAAATAATTCCCATTTTGTGGTGCCTCAAGTCTTTCTAGATCTGTTCGTGGAGTCAGAAATAACAACTTTGATCCAATAATAAATAGGAAAAACAAACGAAAATAAAAAAAAATCATATAATAAATGTTCACCTACAAGTTCACATCAGCATAATCGTACCTTCTTCATGCAAACAACAACATTAGAAAACGACGATAACACAATCTTTGCGAAATACTGATTATAGTTAGAAATGTGTACTTTTTATTACTATAAGTGTATAAGGTAAAGTTGTTTTTATACTCACACATTCGGACTTTCACCTTCATAATATATTTTCAGAAAGGATTCTTTGCAAAGTCAAAATAGGGAAATCATATTGGCACATTAGACATGTTTACAGCCAATTAATTAGTGCTAATGTTAGCTATCATTCTTGCATGCGATTTCAGACAAAATATTTATAATAATAGCATAATAAACAATATAGGGATTGTTCCACAAGTTGCCACTGTTAAAAAATGAACGAATATGTGACTTACTTTAACGTTACCTCTATGGGTTAACGTATTTGTATTTTTAACGTATCATGGGTTCCTCACGGTTAGCAAATAACACCATGCTGCTTGTTTTTTAAATATATAGTAATCACATTACACATGACTAACGTTAAATAACACTTTACAACCTCAAAATCCTTTGGAGGAAATATTTAATGATCATTTTTATATAACGTTAAATAATATGTAACGTTAACCACATCTCTCTCTATGACTGCAGTAAACAGTTTCGCTGCATTTACCTTGTTTATACCCCACAGCAGTAGTAGATTAAACACAAAGGCGTATTTATAGAAAGATCTCTTCACAAACTATACCGGAAAATGAGATTATTGTAGCATTTTTGATCCTGTCAGCTCACCAGAGTTTCACCTTAGCGGCTCAATCTGACATTAAAGTCTCGCCATCGACCCTCGCTCCGATTAAAACGCTTCTTCTGTCATGGTTCAATCTCAGGAAGGCGAGGCGTCGACTCTGTCAGGCATTTTTAACACGTTCATGTCGAAATGTTGCCGTTTATACGGCTAATTTGCGAAATAAAATCGTCTGTCAGTTGAAACGTCTCAGAATCAGGCGCATCGCTCGCGCAGGTGGGAGGGGCGGGCGCGCGCACGACAGAGCACATCCGGGTCACGGGCATTGACACCTCACGCACGTGTGTTTATGGGTCAGATGTGTGCTCATTTTTAATATTTCCCACTGTCCTCCTTTAAACATGCGTGTTACATCTTCACACTGTAAAATCAACACAAAAATAAGCACTGAACTTTTCCACAAGTGTTGAGGATTAAAAGTCAGAGTCTTACAGACTAATCCTATTGCATTCAGAGCCAGTAGATGCTGCAGCCAGGCTTTATTAGTCTACTATTATTACACACTGCTGCCCTACTGAGTGATCCGCTGGTTTCCTCCTGTGCATACACACATACATATGCCATGTAAGCATAGAGGCACTTAATAAGTGGGCCACTGCACAACTATTTTCATGTAGAACTTCCAAAGAAATTTCAAGAAACCAGCGTAGCCTACAAACAGTGGGACGAAAGTAACAGCGACTTTCTCGAAGCCCTGACAACATTTGATTTCCAGGCTATAACAGCACATTTAAAATTTCAGTTTTTAGGTGCAGAAATTAAATTGTGGTCCTTTTTTCCTTTTTACAAGTTGTGTTCTCATTTCATACATCACACTAATGATCAATCATCATTATTTAGTGCAATAACACACCCTTAAGTTTAAAATCTTTGAGTTTTTCGGATTAAAAGTAAATCAGGTTTAAATGGCAATGTGGACAAAAGTAACAAAATGAATGTGCCATTAATGTAACCCCACTGGTCCTTCACCACCCAAACCGCTCCAAACCAGTGACCTTACGCATGGGAGATCAGTTGCTCTACTAAGGATCATTCTTAAGATGTTTCAGCAGCTTCATTAGAGTTCACCTGTGGTCAATTCAGTTGATTGGACATGATTTGAAAAGGCATACACCTCTCTATATGAAGTCCCAGGGTTGACAGTGCATGTCAAAGCACAAACCAAGCATGTAGACAAAATAATTGTCTGTAGACCTCCAGGACAGGATTGTCTCGAGGCACAAGGCTGGGGAAGGTTACAGAAAAATTTCAGCTGCTCTGAAAGTTCCAATGGACACAGCAGCCTCCATCATCCATAAGTGGAAGATGTTTGGAACCACCAGGACTCTTCCTAGAGCTGGCCAACCATCTAAGCTGAGTGATCAGAGGAGAAGTGCCTTAGGCCCCGTTTACACTAGTGCGTTTTAGTTTTAAAACGGCGTTGTAGAATGAAAACGATCCGCGTCCACACTCGCGTTTTACCCAGCGTTTCTGAACAGCTCTCCGTCCACACCAAAACGCTGAAAACGCACATCACGTGATCACACACACACTCTCGGGCAAGCGCTCCAGCATTTCTACCCACATGAGAGCTCTGCTTGTCGGACTGCTCATCAAGCATCTCCCGCTGGATCTAATCTCACTATATTTGCTAAACGTAATATTTCATTCATGTTGTTGTCTTTATCTAACGACATGGGCCAATTCCCTGACTTTGGTCATTGGAATCTATTAAGTTACTTGTTCACGGGTAACATGTTTTGGTTAAGTGCAAAGATAAGTTAATGATCAATCCAGGTATATTGACTGATCGCTTGCCTTTATTTCCTACAATGTATAAACTTATTGTATGTTATACTTTTATAATTGTCGATTATTAAAACTGATATTCAGCAAAAGAGAGGGTGCGTTTCGTATTTTCACTGAAATTGAAAGGAGGCAGTTGTTATCGGCTCCGTTTTGTTATAAATATCCACACAGTGAAGATGACGCTCATGCAGCACGACGCCTCAACATTTCTGCTGTCTGTTAAGTTGCTAATATTAAAAAGAAAATAGGCAGTTCCTTAAATCATGTTTACATTTTATTGTTGAGAAAGTGAAACAACGTAGCCAGGGTGATGTGAATGAAGTTATAAAGTACACTGTTCCCTTTGAAGATTTACGCGTGTCCTCGGTATGTTTTCCATATCAAACTGAGAAGGGGGAGACTGCAGCCTTGATCAAACTTGCGATCAAGTCTTAACTTACAAGAAGAGGATGCGAGACTGAACTGTGTGTTAGGCTACTTAATATTGAGGAAAAGCCCCAATCAGATAGGCGAACTTTTGCAGCCCCGCCTCCGTTTTCAGATGTCTCCGTCTTTCCCCATCCACACTGAGACGAAGCAGCAGCGTTTTAGAATGAAAACGGCCTCTCCAGCGTTTTCAAAAAGCTCCGTTTTTGGCGCTCGAGAACTCTGGCGTAGTGTGGACGGATGGCGTAACCGTAGCAAAACTTATGCGTTTTCAAACTAAAACGCACTAGTGTAAACGGGGCCTTAGTCAGGGAGATGATCAGTAACCCGATGGTCACTCTGTCTGAGCTCTAGCGTACTTCTGTGGAGAGAGGAGAACCTTACTGAAGGACAACCATCTGTGCAGCAATCCACCAATCAGCCCTGTATGTTTAAGTGGCCAGATGGAAGACCACTCCCCGTCTGGAATTTGCCAAAATGCATCCGAAGGACTCTCAGACCATAAGAAATCTTCCAGCAGGACAATGACCCAAAGCACACTGACAAAATATCAATGAGTGGCTTCACAACAACTCGGTGAATGTCCTTGAGTGGCCCAGCCAGAGCCCAGAGCTAAATCCTATTGAACATCTCTGGAGAGATCTGAAAACGGCTGTACACTGTCTCTTCGCATCCAACCTGATAGAGCTTGAGAGGTACAGCAAAGAGGAATGGGGTAAATTCCCAAAGACAGATGTGCCAAGCTTGGGGCATCATATTCAAAAAGACTTGAGGCTGTAATTGCTGCCAAAGGTGCATCAACAAAGTATTGAGCAAAGGCTGTGAATACTGATGTATATGTGATTTTTCAGGTTTTTAATTTTTTAATAAGTTTGCAACAATTTTAAAAAAATCTCACATCGTCATTATGGAGTATTGTGTGTAGAGTTTTAAGGAAATAAATGAATGTAAGCCATTTTGGAATAAGTCTGTAACATAAACAAATGTGGATAAAGTGAAGTACTATGAATACTTTCCTGATGCACTGTATGTTATTGTTATATAATGTTATTGTGAGGAAGATAATCAAATCATGTTGCCAAATAGAGTTTTGTTAAAAGTTTGTGGATGGTTAGTAATAGTATTGCTGTTGGTCTGATTGTAGCTTAATACGGTCAATGGAAAATTACGGCCCATTTAAAATGATTTAAGACCTGAAAGTCAATATTTCAGGGAATTTAAGACTTTCATAGGCCTAAAATTGAGCTTTTATATTTAAGACATTTTAAGACCCTGTGGACACCCTGTAAATATGTCTGTTGGGGTCTACAGAGTGACAGAAATGACCTAGTTTGAGTCTAACATTAACTCTTACATAAGCAGGCATCACGTTACATCAATTCCACACCTGACATATTGTCATCAAAGACTATTTTTGTATGCAATTGTCTTAGAGAGCATTCGCTGGCATCTTTTGTGACCATGCAATTTGTGTGTGTGTGTGTGTGTGTGTTTTAGGGGGATAAGCAGTATGTTCATGTGCTTCTGTTGTAGGGATCAATTCAATATGTCGTAAATATGGGCTTAGTTTTCAATGAAGCCTTGGATCAGCGGGGTTTTCACCTCATTGAGCTGCCTTAGGTGGAAATGCGCTAATATTGGATCAAATGTGCATGACAGATATTCCTGACACCCCAAGCTGCCAAAACTGTTGTTCAGCCATTGGGTTTGTCAGTCAGATGAGAGGAACCACTGAGAGGTCTCTGTATATGGAAAGGTTACTGAATAAATAGACCCCTCGCTAAATCCAAAAGGACTTTATAAGGTGATCCATTAAGCTCGCTGTTACATTTTTGCCAGATTTCAAAACAAGTCAAAGACGAAAAATCGGCCTTTAAGGATTTGTAAAATGATAGCCAAATGCAGATTTCCCCCTTTAACTTTACTTGTTTACAGAAGACACTTGCTAAAATTTCACTACATGTAATATGTTTATATATAACTCAAATCAAGTCAAGCAAATTTAAAACAAGAATCACTGGATGTCATACTTAAAAAACAATCCCAAAACAGTCAACCCACTTACATTGGAAATACATTTTGCATAAAATACATTGCTCCGGGTACATTTCACATCACAATGCCACTAGATGGCGCTGCACATTTTTGTTCATCTGAAATTTGTTGCTTAGGGTTTGTTTTGTTGTATGTTTCAGATACACATCTTTATTGTACTTTCTGCCATTGAACACAACAATAGATATCTTGAAGAAATTTAGTTCTTTCTACTATTGAAGTTAATGGTTACAGTTATTCAGCTTTCTTCAAAATACCTTCTTTTGTGTTCAACAGTAATTGTCAAACACATAATATGATAATCTGAGGAATGTTGAAAGCGGAAGAAAATAATAACACTGAAGACAATAGTAACCGTTCTTCAACAGTATAATACAATTATACAATCTTCAACACAAAATGCAATCATTTGAAGAATGTTGAAAATGGGAGAAAGTAAAACCGTTGAAGTCAATGGCTACCAGTTTCTAACATTTTTCAAAATATCTTCAAAAAATTGCTGTTTGTGTTCAGCAGTAATTTGTTGAACACAAAATATAATCATTTGAAGAATGTTGAAATTAGTAGAAAATGAAACCAGTGAAGTCAATGGCTACCTGTTTCCAAATATCTCAATTTGTGTTCAACAGTAATTTATCAAATATAAAGAAAACAATAACATAATACCAATAAAGTCAATAGCAACTGGTTTCCAACATTTTTCAAAATATCTTTTTTTATGTGTTCAACAGTACTTTGCTGAACACAAAATACAAAAGCTTAAAGAATGATGAAAATGGTAAAAAGTAATACCATTGACGTAACACAAAAAACAATCATTTGAAGAATGTTGAAAATGGTGAAAATATTTCCAATAAAGTCAATAGCAACCTGTTTCCAACATTTTTCAAAATATCTTCTTTAGTCTTTAACATTTCTTTGTCGAATACAAAATACAATCAGTTGAAGATAGTTAAAAACATAAGAAAATAATACAATTGAAGTCAACGGCTACTTGTTTTCAGCATTTTACAAAATATCTTCTTTTGTGTTCAACGGTAATTTATCGAACAGAAAAAACAATTTAAAAAAAAAATTTTAAATGGTAAAAAAATTCTACCAATAAAGTCAATAGCAACCAGTTTCCAACATTTCTCAAAATATCTTATTGTGTGTTTAACAGTACTTTGTTGAACACATAATACAATAACTTAAAGAATGTTGAAAACGGTAAAAAGGAATACCATTGAAGTAAATGGCAATCAGTTTCCAACATTTTTCAAAATATCTTCTTTCCAAAAAACTACTGTTTAACACAAAATATAATCATTTGAAGAGTGTTGAAAATGGTAGAAAGTAATACAATTGAAGTCAATGGCTACCCGTTTCCAACATTTTTCAAAATATCTTCCTTTGTCTTCAACAGTACTTGCTGAACACAATACAATAACTCAAAGAAAGCAGTAAAATCAAAACCATTGACGTAAGGAGGCTACCAATTTCCAACATTTCAAAATATCTTCTTTTGTCTTCAACAATAATTGTCAAACACACAATATGATAATCTGAAGAATGTTGCAAACATTAGAAAGTAATACAATTATTATACAATTATATTATACACTTATACAAGTCAGTGGCTACCGGTTTCCAACATTTTTCAAAACATCTTCTTTTGTCTTCAACAGTAACTGTCAAACAAAAAAATACATTCATTTGAAGAACGTTGAAAGCAGTAGAAAATAATAACACTGAAGACAATAGTAACCGGTCTTCAACTACTTTCAACACATGATGAAAATAGAAATAGCATTGTAAAATTGTAAATTAAAAGTCAATGGTTACCGGTTTCCACCATTTTTCAAAATGACTTTTTTTGTCTTCAACAGTAATTTTTCGAAAATACAATTATATATATATATATATATATATATATATATATATATATATATATATATATATATATATATATATATATATATATATATATATAAATGGTAAAAACATTATAAAATAATACCATTGAAGTCAATGGCTACTGGTTTCAACATTTTTCAAAACATCTTCTTTTGTCTTCAACAGAGCCAGTGGTTTGGGAACACTTGAAGGAGAGTACAGTAAATAGTAAGAAAATGCATTTATAGGTGAAATATCCCTTTAACAACCTGCCATTTCTAGTAATTAACAATCCTTTTCAGTCAAAATTCTTCTCTTTTTGTTCATTTTTGATTTCCACATTTTAACATGTGCCATTTTTGTCTGCTCTATTGCATATAAAAAGTATTCAGAGTGGGCTTTGCATTGCTTTGTCCTTGTGGCATAGGACACACACACACACACACACACGCGTCTCTGAAATGTTGAGGACAGCTGCCCATTCATTCTCATTCCTCTCTCTCTGTGAGCTATATTTACAAAGCTGCCGCCGCTCACACATAAAAACAATTGTGTCTGTCCTTTGTGCTTCCAGAAGCTTTCTGACCCCGCCAGCAACTTCCTCAGGTAACACTGCTCTTTCCTACACAGCTCTCAAATCATACAACATAACAGAAGACATTTATTTATCTAGTCTTGTGATTGTATCGACTCTATTTGTTTTAATTCCTCATATTTGATTCAGCAGGTTTTCACAATGGCAGACGAGTAAGTCATTTTTCAACCCTTTGTGGCCAAATATTTGTATTTTGATGTCTTTGACGCCATTCTTTTCTTCTATTTTTCTTTTCTCAACCTTGAACAAATGAAATATGCAGCGATGTAAGTGACTTTGCTGTTTTATGTGACTTTTAAAACTGATTTGACTTCAAATAAAGGATAAAAAACTGTAATGATGCTAATAATGTGATTTATACTGGATATATTTGATCTATTTTTTGATATGCTTTATTTTGTGTGTTCAACAGACACCTCAGCCATTGGGCCCGCGGGTTCAAGCCAAGGTATTTATTAGAATATTGTGATATATTAGTATTGTGATTTTTATATTGTGTTAAATGACAGAAAAATAATGCACAAGTACATTTTATTTCCTCTTTTTTTTTTTTCAGCCAAAATCGAAAATCTCTGCATCTCGAAAACTCTCTTTGAAGGTAGAGCAATGTGTGTGTGTGTACAGTATGTGCCTATTTGTGTGTTTTACTTTGACTGCAGGTAAATACAGTAAAAACTAAATAATGAAAGGTTATTTAAGGTACTTCCTTATATCATTTGATTGATTTAATTAAGTTTTTTTTTAATTTAAATATTCTTTTATACATTTTCCTTCAGCTCTATCTCATATTTATCAGCGGTCGCCTCAGTGGAACAAACCACCATATTTAAATATGTAAATTATATTTCAAACATGTCGTTATTGAATGTAGTATAGACATTCTTATGTAATACATCTATTATTGAGAGATTGAGGGAATTTTACTTCATGGCAATTTCAGCTTCTTTGGCTATATGACATGGCAAAAAAAAAAAAAAAAAAAAAAACAGATCGAGTTTACCACATTTTTATAAATACAGCATTTCTATAATTATAAAAAAATATTCTAACAATTAAAAGTAACAATCAACAGCAATTAATAGTACACAAGGTAAAATACATAAATAATAATAATAATGATAATATACAAGATTAGCCATTATTGAATAATTATATAATATATGCATTATTGTGTGCTAGATGTGTGCAAATTAGTGCAATAAATAACGCATATACTATATAAATACAATATTTAATATATTATTATTTATTGCACTAATTTGCATACATCTAGCACAAACAGATTTAATATCGTATATTGTTGGTTTGACATCAAAGTTTTGGAGAATTTTTTTTTTACTGCAAAATTCATAAAATACAGCAAACAGACAAACAAATAAATAAATGTTACAATGTCATTGTAGAATAAAATGATAACATTTTATATAATAATTGTTAATTCTCTAAATTTTAATTTATAAGAAATTAATCATGTCATGTAAAATAAAATGATAAAAAATAATAAAATAGTAATTGTTAATAAGTATAAATAATATTTTTAATATATATTTTATAATAATAATAATAATAAACTAAACATGCCATGTGAAATAAAATTATAACATTTTATATAATGCTAATTGTTAATAATAATAATTTTTAAAATATATATTTTTATAATAAAAACAATAAGAAGAAATTAGCCATGTCATGTGAAATAAAATAATTAAAATATAGAAGAAAAAAATAAATAATATTAAATAGTACAATTAATAAATAATAAACTAATTCAATTAATAATAAAAACAACCATGTCATTTTGGAACAAAATGATTAAATTGTATATGATAATAATTATTAGTAATAATAATTTCAAATATATACAGTTTATTATAATAAAAATAATAAAAAATTACCTTGTCATTGTAGAATAAAATGATACATTTTAGAACAATAATTATTAATGATGATTTTAAAAATATCTATTTTATTACAATAAAAATAATAAATTAGCCATGTCATGTACAATAAAATGATAACATTTTATATAATAATAATAATAATTTTTAATAAAAAATAATTTAAATATACATTTTATTTTAATAAAAATAGTAATAAAATGAACCATGTAATGTAGAATACAATGATAATATTATGTATAATAATAACAAACATTAACAAATATACATTTTAATAATAAAAATAACCATGTCTTTGTGGAATAAAATGATAAAAAATGTAGAATTATTAATAATAGTTATATTAAATATATATATATATATATATATATATATATATATATATAATTTTATAAATATTCATTTTATTATAATAAAAATAACCATATCATTTAGAATAAAAAGATAAAAAGAATTATAGAATAATTATTAGTAAGAATTTTTTTTAAAGTTTAAATATTCATTTTATTATAAAAAATAAATTAATTAAATTAAAATGTTGATTTGCCACTGTAAAAACCTTTATATGAATATTCATATTTACAATACTGTAAAGATCTCTCAGTGCAGGAGAAAAAAACAACAAGCCTTTAAAAAATGCATATTATAATTGAAATGCATAAACAAAAATTGATGAAGTGTGAAAAAAGCAACCCTTTATTTATATTTTGGATGTTTTCTTTCAATTAGGCTGAAGAAACACTCCATGAGAAGCAGTAAAGGTGTGTGTGTGTCAAAAAAGGCTAAACAACTTACATGTGCAATGTGTGTTTCATCAGATCCTTCTGCTCCAGAGAGCAATGGAGGAGTTGGAGCAGGAGAAGGTCAGTCGGGATGAAGAAAAGGTGAAATATCTGAGCGAGAAACTTCCACCTCTTCAAATAACAGGTCTTCAGCTGGAGGAGCTGCAGGTTAGAGACACCATCACCCATTCACATACAGAACAGTTGAAGTCAGAATTATCAGCCCTTCTGAATATGCTTCCCCAAATTCTGTTTGATGTAAAGAAGATTTTCTTCAACACATTTCTAAACATAATAGTTTTAATAACTCAACTCTAATAACTGATTTCTTTTATCTTTGCCACAATGGCAGTATATTATATTTGACTACAGGAGGGCTAAGCATGTTGCTTTCAACGGTATATCTGCTTGAATGCATCAGTTTCTTATTAAGATGAAATCACAAAAAGGGGAAGCTGAAAACCTTTTCTTGCTGTGTCATTTCTAGAAACTGTGTCGGCAGCTCCATGCCAAAATCGACAGTGTGGACGAGGAGAGATACGACTTTGAGGCCAAAGTGGTTAAAAACAACAAAGATGTGAGTAAAGCAGGCCCGGCCCTAACCAATTTGGCAGAGTTCAAGTGGAGCCCCGTCACATCGCAGTAAATTCCAATACTAGTGTACATATAGTCATAAGAAACTAAATAGCTTTTTGATCGACTACTACAAGCTGGGAAAACATCAGATAAATATGCCAATGCAGTTAACGCTATTGCTGAACAGTGTTGGGGAGGTTACTTTGGAAATGTAATAGATTACAGATTACAAATTACCCTATTTAAAATGTAATAAGTAGTGTACCTTTTCGATTACTTTATAAAAGTAAAGTAACTGATTACATCTGATTACTTGTTGATTACTTTTAGGTTTCTAATGGATATTTTTAGCTAAATCATTTTCAAGCATTTACACTGAGCGGGTGTGACTTTACAAAACAAAATCAAAAATGTTGTTAGTTGTGCGGGATGATTTTTGTGGCATTTGCAATACAATTACATCTAAGCTTTTTTGCTATTTTAAATTTTAAATGGAAGCAACCTTAATCAAAGTCAATCACATCTTAGTGCCCTGCGGAAAAATCCAGCTTAAACCAGCCTAGGCTGATTGGCTGGTTTTAGAGGGGTTTTGGCCATTTCCAGGCTGGTTTCCAGCCATTTCCAGCCTGGTCTTAGCTGGTCAGGCTGGAAAATGACCAGCTAAATCCAGCTAAAACCAGCTTGACCAGCTTGGTTTAAGCTGGACATAGCTGGTTTTGGCTGGGCTCCCAGCCTGGCTAGGCTGGTCAAGCTGGTTTTAGCTGGTCATCTCCCAGCCTGACCAGCTAAGACCTGGCTGGAAATGACTGAAAACCAGCCTGGAAATCGCCAAAACCCCTCTAAAACCAGCCTGGTCGACCAGCTAAAACCAGCCAACCAGCCTAGGCTGGTTTAAGCTGTTTTTTTCAGTAGGGTGATCAATAAAATTGTTAATAAAACACATAGGCAGAATTGTTCAGTTCAATTTTTTACTGTAAATAATATGGTAAACCAAACAGAAGCAAATTATAATATATAACAGCAAAAACAAAGAATCCTCAAACTGGAAAACAAATCAAAAGCATCAGAATAGCAGCTCTTTAACAAATGGCCTTAGCAGAAGGCATCATGCATATCAAAAACAGGCAAAGCAACAGATTAATATTATTCAACATATTTGGATGTAATCCCATTTGTAATCTTTAACATTTTCACAAGTAACTGTAATTTAGTTACACATTTTTTCTCAGTAACTGTAACTAATTACTGTTACTTTTATTTTGTAATTAAATTACGTAACACTGTTACATGTAACTAGTTACTCCACAACGCTATTGCTGAATAGATCTAATATTTACACATTTGCTTGAGGAAGGAATGATGGGGGTAGTTACATTACTATTACTATTTTCTATCACATCAATGCCCTTCCAAAACTTTAGCTGACATTAAAACTAACAGATAGCACTATAGCTATTTACTGATTAGCAATCTGTCAACGTTGGGATGTAAAAAATATGGGACAACAAATAGCTTCAAATGGTAGAATACATAGCAAATATTAGAAAATATTGACAATAAAAGAAAAGGTTTAGCCTTTAAAAATCAATGGCCTATCCAGAATTAAATAAAGCTATAAAATCTATTTCACTTTAATTGTATTTGCATATTGATTAAAGTTACTATAGTTATTTAGTGAAGAGCAGCAGATGAATCTCTCATTGTGTTTTGTTTGATAACATTAACAGAGGTGTTCATGTAAGAATGAACAGATCTATAATGAAAGCATTCGACTACTTTAGTAACTGTTTGCGCTCATTTAAGAGAAAATTAGTTGTGTTTAAAATAAAACACGCAGAAGGCACGTTTAAATATTTTTAAGTGTATTTGTCTGTTTAAACACACCTAAATCACCAAAGTGTCGCTAACTTAGCGCGGTTAAGTTGGTTTTGTTTTCGATTTTCCTGACACATTCAATGATAGACGGCAATAACTCAAAAACCTCTTACCCTAAAAAGATCTAAAGTGTGTTTCCTACAAAAAGACAAAGCTGGTTATGTTTCACAGCTGTCTTTTTCTTTTTTTTTTCGCTCGACATTACGACCACTGCTCCGTTTAAGCTCTCGCATTAAGTGTTTAGCCGGGAGCTCGCGCTGAGCGGAGAAAAAAAAAAAAGGCGAAAAACTAGCACTTTTCCGACGGTCCCTTACTGAGAGCTCCGCTCAGCGCGAGCTTGATACCGTCTAAACGCATATTGCGACTGCTTAAACGGATGTACAGCGCCCTTAGCATTTGCCTATAGTACTGCCTATGCTACGGGCCGGCCCTGAAGTCAACTCTATGTGCTGTAAACTGAGTGTGTGTGTGGTCTATGAGGCGACAAGTGTATAACGACACTGTTATGTCCTAGTTGTGCTGTATTAAGCTGGTTTATGAGGACATGACTCGTGGCCTTGTAATTCAAAACGCTTAAAAAGCACACTTAACGGGGTGTTTAGACATTCATTGTTTAAAGTGTTGGGGTTAAGGATAGGCCTAGGGTATAAGGCCATATAACAAGCGATTTTACTGAAATGTCAACACAATCTCACGGCAATTCATAACTTTTTGATTTAGTGGCTAATTCGTATGAATTCGTACGATCTAATTCATACAATTTAGTACGATTTGCTCATCCCCCAATGACGGTTGGGTTTAGGGGTGGGGTTAGGTGCAACACCGTGAACAATATATACGTGTGTATGTGGGCAGATTCATGAACTGAAGCTGAAAGTGCAGGATCTGGGAGGGAAGTTTAAGAAACCGGCGCTCAGGAAGGTGAGAGTGTCTGCAGATGAGATGATGAGGGCACTGCTGGGCTCCAAACACAAGGGCTCCATGGACCTCAGAGCAAACCTCAAATCTGTCAAGAAAGAGGACATAAAACAAGAGAAGGTAGTGTTACACCTCTACATCAACAGCAAACTGAGAACAATCTTTTAAGTGTTGAAGTACCATATAAAGCACACTTTTGTGCATGATAATTGACATTTACACTACTAATCCTCATTATTGTCATGCAGTTTTGACCTTTTATATTAGATAGTTTTGGTTATTATTTTGAAAAGAGATTATCATTGATCATGTTTGTTTATTATTAATTGTCAACATGACAAATGAACAACAAAAAAAGTTTCTTTAATGTTCCCACATTTTTTAAAACTTTAGTAATATGATAATATAATATAATATAATATAATATAATATAATATAATATAATATAATATAATATAATATAATATAATATAATATAATATATTTTTAAACGCTAATACAGGTAGAATTTTTGTGATTTACTGTAGTACCACATTGTAAAATATATTTATATATTAAAATAAAACATAATATAATATATAATACACTCACCGGCCACTTTATTAGGTATACCTTGCTAGTAACGAGTTGGACCCACTTTTGCCATCAGAACTGCCCTAATCCTTCATGCATAGATTCAACAAGATACTGGAAATATTCCTCAGAGATTTTGGTCTATTTTGACAAGATAGATCATGCAGTTTCTGCAGATTTGTTGGCTGCACATCCATGATGCGAATCTCCTGTTCCACCACATCCAAAGTTGCTCTATTGGATTGAGGCCTAGTGACTGAGGAGGCCATTTGAGTGCAGTGAACTCATTGTCATGTTCAAGAAACCAGTCTGAGATGATTCGTGCTTTATGACATGGTGCGCTATCCTTCTGGAAGTAGCCATCAGAAGATGAGTACACTGGTCATAAAGGGATGGACAGCAACAATACTCAGGTAGGCTGTGGCGTTGACACGATGCTCAATTGGTACTGATGGGCCCAAAGAAAACACACCACCACCACCAGCATGAACCGTTAATACAAGGCAGGATGGATCCATGCTTTCATGTTTTTGACGCCAAATTCTGACCCTACGATCTGAATGTCGCAGCAGAAATTGAGACTCATCAAACCAGGCGATGTTTTTCCAATCTTCTATTGTTCAATTTTGGTGAGCCTGTGTGAATTGTAGCCTCAGTTTCCTGTTCTTAGCTGACAGGAGTGGCACCCGGTGTGGCACCAGCAACCATGCCACATTCAAAGTCACTTAAATCACCTTTCTTCTCCAATTAGATGCTCAGTTTGAACTGCAGCAGATAATTTTGACCAAGTCGACATGCCTAAATGCATTGAGTTGCTGCCATGTGATTGGCTGATTAGAAATTTGTGTTAACGAGCAGTTGGACAAGTGTACCTAATAAAGTGGCCGGTGAGTGTATATTTGAACTTTAATGCAAGTTGAGTTTTGCCAAATAAATTATATGATTTAATGTAGTATCAAAAAATAATCAATTATAAACAAATATTATTTTCTTTCGCATTTCATTGATGAGAATTTGGGCAAATATGGCAAACCGCAGCATAAATGATAATCAATCTGCATTTATTATATTATTCATTCATTCATTTTCTTTTCGGCTTAAGCCCTTTATTAATCCGGGGTCGCCACAGCGGAATGAACCACCAACTTATCCAGCATATGTTTTAAACAGTGGAAGCCCTTCCAGCAGCATCCCATCACTGGGAAACACCCATACACTCTTGCATTCACACTCATACTCTACAGCCAATTTAGCTTATTCAACTCACCTATAGCACATGTCTTTGGACTGAGGGGGAAACAGGAGCACCCGGAGGAAACCTACGCCAACACAGGGAGAACATGCAAACTCCACACAGAAATGCCAACTAACCCAGCCGACCTTTTTGCTGTGAGGCGATCAGACATAATAATACATTTGGAGCAAATACTGTAAGATAATAGTTTTACAACAGTCCTAAGACTTTTCACATCCTGTTCTGAATAACAGCAAGTTGTTTTCAGTGTCTGTCCATGACGGTGTGTGTTTGTGTGTGTGTGTGTGTGTGTGTGTGTGTTGGTCAGGTTATGTCCACAGAAGTGGGTGACTGGAGGAAGAACGTGGAGGCCATGTCTGGAATGGAGGGCAGAAAGAAGATGTTTGATGCTGCTGGTGGAGGACAGTAAAGACACGAGTGTATATATATATGGCAGTGTGTATAATTATGTAAATGTTTGTGTGTGTGTGTTTGTCAAAATAAATCACATGTAATTAAAAATCTGACTTAAAGTTCCTTTTATTCACCCAACAAGTTTTTTCTTTGACCAGAAATGGCCCAAGCTTCTCCCAGAACATAATAAGACTTAATACACGAGGCATCAGTCATTTATTTTCCTTCAGCTTAGTCCCTTATTTATCAGAGATTGCCACAGCGGGATGAACCGCCAACTATTCCAGCATATGTTTTACGCAGTTGATGCCCTCCAGCTGCAACCCAGTACTAAGAGACAACCATACACAATTATTCACCTTTGGCTTAATTCCTTACATATCGAAGGTCGCCACAGCGGGATGAATCGCCAACTATTCCAGCATATGTTTTACACAGCGGAATGAACCATCAACTATTCCAGCATATGTTTTACACACTGGATGCCCTCTAGCTGCAACAAAGTACTGGGAAACAACCATACATATTCATTCATTTTCTTTAGCTTAGTCCCTTTTTTTATCAGAGATAGCTACAGCGGGATGAACCGCCAACTATTCCAGCAAATTTTTTACACACTGGATGCCCTCTAGCTGCAACCAAGTACTGGGAAACAACCATACACATTCATTCATTTTCTTTAGCTTAGTCCCTTATTTATCAGAGATCGCCACAGCGGGATGAACCGCCAACTATTCCAGCATATGTTTTATGCACTGGATGCCCTCCAGCTGCAACCCAGTACTGGGAAAGATGAATTGAACTGAATGTAAGTGTTAGGTATATTTTTAAGCTAGTGTGAGGTCGCCACTGTGGAATGAACTGCCAACTATTCCAGCATGTTTTAGGCAGTAGATGGCCTCCAGCTGAAACCCAGTACTGGGAAACAACCATACACATTCATATATTCACCTTTGGTTTAGTTCCTTATTTATGAAAGGTCACCACAGCGGGATGAACAGCCAACTATTCCAGCATATGTTTTACACAGTGGAGTGAACCGTCAACTATTCCAGCATATGTTTTGCACACCGGATGCTCTCCAGCTGCAACCCAGTACTAGGAAACAACCATACACATTCATTCATTCATTTTCCTTTGGCTTAGTCCCTTATTTATTAAAGGTTACCACAGCGGAATGAACCTCCAACTATTCCAGCATATGTTTTACACAGCAGATGCCCTTCCAGCTGCAACCCAGTACTGGGAAAGGTTGATTGAACTGAATGTTAGTTTTAAGGATATTTATAAGCTAGTATGAGGTCGCCACAGCGGAATGAACCATCAACTATTTCAGCATGTTTTTCGCAGCGGATGCCCTCCAGCTGCAACCCAGTACTGAGAAACACCCATACACATTCATACATTCATTTTCCTTTGGCTTAGTCCCTTATTTATCAGAGGCCACATACGTTTTACACAAGGCATGTCCTGCCACCCGGTACTGGGAAACACCCATACACTCTCACATGCACACACATACACTATGGAAAATTTAGTTTACTTAATTCACCTATAGCACATGTGTTTGCACTGTGGGGGAGACCGGAGAACCCGGAGTAAACCAACACCAACAACATGCGAACTCCACACAGAAATGCCAACCGGCCTAGCCGGGGCTCGAACCAGAAACCTTCTTGCTTTCTAAACAGACAAATATTTTTAACACACACTAGACAGAGATTGACAGTTTGTCCTCCTCTTCAGTATGAGTGAGCAGATGACAGCTCAGATATTCACACCGTGTGACCGCCGGTGTGTTTGTGCTCAAGGACAGCAGAAGTTAGTGATTTATTTGGTCAACAGCTGTCTGAGGGTGACAAAGAGACGCACACTGGATGACTGATGTGAGTGTGTTTGGCAGACACACACACTATGGACAATGGTGTAGATGTGCTCTATTGAGGAAAGAATAGTTTATCACCTCAAGACAGCATGACTGCAGCTGGGTTTCCATCAGCCTGTGTTAATGTGCATTCTGACGGCAAATTTGGAAATAAAAATCCTTTAACAGTCCTGTGAAATAAAATAAGTTTTATTTAAATGTTAGAGTCAATATTACATGACAACTATCATTATCATTATTACAAGTATTTATACCATTATCATTAGTAAGGTTGCAGTTGTTGTAGTTGTAACGGTAGTAGTTGTAGTAGTAGTAGTAGTTGAAGTAGTAGTCATTGTAATAGTATCGATTGTTATTGAGTAATTGTTACGGAGATTATAAAAAATTGTAGTTCATGTAGTAGTAGATGCCATTGGTATAGTAGTAGCAGAAGTAGTAATGGTGTGGTTGTTACAGTAGTAGTAGTAGTCGTTTTTGGTGTAGTTTTAGTTTAGTTTAGTTTGACTTTATTAATCCCCGGAGGGAAATTCACATGTCACAGCAGAGCTCTCCATACTAAAAATAGATAAATAAGTTACATACATATAAAAACAATAATAAGATTACATTCATACTGCACACCTTGGTTCCAAAAACAACGAGTAAACACTTGTACATATCCAATATCTAATTCAAGTTCAGCACAATTCATCTGGTATGACTTTGGTTATACAATCTGATCACTGTTGGTAAAAAAGACTTCCTGTATCTTTCTCTGTAGCACCGGGGTTGAATTAATCTTGTACTAAAAGAGCTTGCACACGCTTGGACTGTATCATAAAGGGGATGACTATCGTGGTTCATTATACTAACAAATTTGTCCAGCATTCGATCCTGTGCAATCTCTTCTATGGTAGGTAGTGCACACCCCACAACAGAACCTGCCCTTTTTATGAGCTTATTTAATTTGTTTTTCTCCTTCTCCAACAGTCCCCCTCCCCAGCAGGTTACAGCATACAGAATCCCAGAAGACACCACAGAGTCATAAAAAGTTTTTAACAGTGTCTGACACACACCAAAGGACCTCAGTCGTCTTAATAAATGAATGCGGCTCTGACCCTTCTTATACACCTGGATTGTGTTTTCAGACCAATCGAGCTTGTTGTTCAAATATACACCCAGGTACCTATATGACGAAACGATCTCAATTTCTGACTCTTGTATAATTACGGGCACCGCTTGTGATGGATGTCTACTAAAATCAACAATAATTTCTTTGGTCTTACTAGTGTTTAAATTAAGACATACAAATATAATTCATATCACACCAGTCAGCAAAACTTTTTAAAAGCAACCTATACTCACTCTCATCATGATTCCTTATATAACCTACAATTGCAGAGTCATCAGAAAACATGACTCTAATATCAGTAGTAGATGTTGTTGATGTAGATGTAGTAGAAGTGATTGTAGTAGTAGTAGTAGTAGTAGTAGTCGCAGTAGACGTTGTTGTATTAGTTGTAGCAAACGCTATAGTAGTATCAGTAGTGGTAGTCGTTGTAGTAGTATCAGACACTTTAGTAGTAGTAGTCGTGGTTGTGGCTGTAGTAGAAGCAGTAGTAGTTGTAATATAAGTAACTTTCCGTAGTAGTAGTTTGTGTAGCACTTGTGATTTATTATTATTGTTGTCAGTTATTACTGTTGTCCTTTCTCTTTCCTTTATACTCTCATATTTACTATCATACATTAATAAGCATTGTTGTTACTCCCTACCTCTGACTGGTTTCTTTCTATATGTTTTATCTATATCTGTGACACTTGCTTCATTTATTGACTGTTATTGTTCCTAATGTATGTACTCTGACCTGTCCACCAAGTTACCTTTACATGCATACACACTCTCACACGCACACACTCACGCACATACCAGTACCTGACTATATTGTTGATGTTTTTGTTTTGTTTTTGTTTTGTTGCTTTGTATTTGTTATCTGTTGATGTTTTCTTGTATTTGTATGAGTTTTGCATATTCTGATAAAAAAAAAAAAAAAGTATTACATGACAACTGAAGACAAATAAACTGAAGCGGTTTGCATTTACAACAACTTAATCTATGTGAAGCTGCTTTAACACAATGCACAGTGGAAAAGTGCGATATAAATCAAGATGAATTGAATTGTTAGATTTAAGGATAAGCTAGTGTGAGGTTGCCACAGCGGAATGAACCACCAACTAATCCAGCATGTGTTTTACGCAGCAGATGCCCTTCCAGCTGCAACCCAGTACTAGGAAACAACCACACACACACTCATAAATTTAGTTTCTCCAATTCATCATCTATAGCTCGTGTGTTTCGACTGTAGGGGAAACCGGAGCAAACCCACGCGTACGCAGGGAGAACATGCAAACTCCACACAGAAATGCCAACTGGTCCAGCTGAGGCTCAAACCAGCAACCTTCTTGCTTTGAAGCTACAGCGCTAACCACTAAGCCACCGTGTCACCCACGTCCTAGGCTCTATGATGCACATTTCTAAACCTTCACACTGATATTAACCTGCAAGAAGCCAGTGTCGAACATGTCGAAGTTTAAACAGTTGACGGAGATAATGAGTGTCTATCTCAGTACTTTACACTGTAAGGTGAGCTGAGTTCAGCAGACTGTAGACCTGAGACGGCACGTATTCAACTCCAAATAAATGCACAGACACAAACCTTGGCTAAATATAACCCGACGTATAAAACTAAAAGGCATTTACAGAATTTAAACAGCCACACAGAGGGAAGCCAGAGACTCCTGGGCTTATTTTAACCCTTCACAAGCTCATTCCAGCAGCAGATGGGTTTCATTGTATAACTTTGTAGACGCTCTGGAATTACATGCTGTTTTGGAGCTTACGGTCCATTTATTGGCTTTGAAAATGACACAGGCGGACACAACTGTTGGCACCCTTCAGTTTTGTCAAGGCTAGTTTCATTAGTGTGCCTTCTTTCAATAATTCTGTTGATTATTCATCGATTTTCTTTTCAGTTGAGTCCCTTTATCAGTCACGGGTTGCCACAGCAGAATGAGCCACCAACTATTTACATAATGTAATGTACAGGGTGGGCCATTTATATGGAGACACCTTAATAAAATGGGAATGGTTGGTGATATTACACAGTAAAATCTTCAGAGTAAAATTTACTCAGTTCAGAGAACATTTGGTCCCTCTCTAAATTGAGCAAAATTTACTGAAAATTTACTAAACCACCACAAAGTCAATTATCCAGCAAACAATTGCTCTCTTTATACAATATTTGCCACAATACACTATTTGGCAAACAAAGAGAAACTAACATTAGAAATCGAGTCAGAGTCCAAGTAAAGCAGCTACTGTTCTCCTCAATGGTGACAGCTTAAACACAAAAAGTGTTTTTTTTTCTTCGTTTTTTTAATGTTGTAAAAAAAATATCTTAAAAAAATATCTAAAAAAAAAATAAAAATCTTAATATTATCACTATATAGAATTTTATAGAGTGTGACAGAAATATGGCCAAACAGGTTGTTAATTAGTAAAGCTGCTGTTTGTGGAGTTACTTAATGATCCTTTGCTGAGATTTTGAGAGATTTGATGTGTTTTATTTCAGTTTATTTAATCAACGGCTGTGACTGAAGGTAGATGTAGTTTTGTGTTTCTCTTCTGTTTCTGCTTATTAACAGCAGGTGTTCATCATCAGTACTCAATCAACACTTAATTAACCCCATCATTGTCTCATTAACTTTAACTCTGCTGCTGAGTAAAGTTTGCTCAATTTAGAGAGGGACCAAATGTTATCTGAACTGAGTAAATTTTACTCTGAAGATTTTACTGTGTAACGTCCTGTTTGTGGCACATTAGTATATGTGAGGTGGCAAACTTTTCAAGATGGGTGGTGACCATTTTGAAGTCGGCCATCTTGGATCCAACTTTAGTTTTTTTCAATAGGAAGAGGGTCAAGTGACACATCAAACTCATTGGGAATTTCACAAGAAAAACAATGGTGTGCTTGGTTTTAATCTAACTTTATTCTTTGATGAGTTATTTACAAGTTTCTGACCACTTATAAAATGTGTTCAATGTGCTGCACATTGTGTTGGATTGTCAATGCAACCCTCTTCTCCCACTCTTCACACACTGATAGCAACACCGCTGGAGAAATGCCAGCACAGGCTTCCAGTATACGTAGTTTCAGGTGCTCCACATCTTGTATCTTCACACCAGACTATTGCCTTCAGATGACCACAAAGATAAAAGTCTAAGGGGGTCAGATCGGGAGACCTTGGGGGCCAATCAACTGATCCACGACCACCAATCCACTTTTCAGGAAACTGTTCAGGAATGCTCGGACCTGACACCCATAATGTGGTGGTGCACCATCTTGCTGGAAAAACTGAGGGAACGTGCCAGCTTCAGTGCACAAAGAGGGAAACACATCATCATGTAGCAATGTCAAATATCCAATGGCCTTGAGGTTTCCACTGATGAAGAATGGCCTCACTATCTTTGTTGTCAACGTGCAAAAAGACGCAACCTCCGTAAAAAATACAATCTCTGGTGTAAACGAGAACAAACCAACTCAATGTGTTTTCCATGTGAAAGAACTGTCGATGTAAATGCGAGTCACGGAACAAGAGAGTCATTTCGGAGTC
Source organism: Danio rerio (assembly GCF_052040795.2). NCBI lineage: Eukaryota > Metazoa > Chordata > Actinopteri > Cypriniformes > Danionidae > Danio > Danio rerio. The sequence continues at coordinate 7,795,410 of NC_141038.1, read as the reverse complement.
CACTATTGTCCACTGGAGGTTGCATTTCAGTTGTGGACACATGCTTTGAAAGCCTTCCTGACTGAATGAATGAAATATGCTGTTTTTTAACCAAGGCAACCCGGAGTGCTGAAATATAATTGGCTGAACTGACATTGGGCAGGCTAAACGACCAAAACAAAGACAGCCGTCCTGGCATGTAACGCACATTCAAAGCAAAATATCTGACTTCAGTACTGTTTTTCAGTTAAACAAGAATGTTCACTTAGCATGTTTCCTTAATATCTCCAAATATATTATGGTATTTTCATGTTTTAGAAATGTCAAACACTTACTTACAGCACGTTTACAATTAGGGATGCAACGATTATAGATTTTGGTTGTGCGATTATAGTGTGAGGAATAATCCCGGTTATATTCATTAATTTTAAAATGCTGCTAGTTTAGAAAATCACATGAAAACTCCTTATATTTTAAAGTGTTATTTATTGCTGCTCTGTAATCAAAGTATACGGCACAAAATAATAATAAAAAACAAACAATAGTCCAATTCTCTTTGGATTTAAAAATAAGTGAAAAACAATTGCATTTAAACATAAGTAATAATATTACACTGAAAATAAACAAATAAAATAAAAAAATAAAAATTATTACTTAAAAACACTTAATTATTTTAAATAAATAAAAAATGCATTAATATAAATAAATAAAATTTAAATAAATGAATATATATTTTAATAAATTAATTTAATGTAAATAAATCAAAGATAAATGAAAAATATAAATACTTAAATAAATGAATTTAAAATAAATAAACAAATAAATTTAAATAAATTTTTAAATAAAAATAATAAATAAATACAATTAAAATAAATTACATTAAAAATCAATAAACAAATTAATAAATAAATAAGTAGTATTTGTCTAATGTAAATCCTAAGTTAAATAATAGCCAAGTATTTCCCTTTTACAGTGAAGAAATGTAGTCAGAGGCTGCTGAACCTTTTGATCAACTATATAACAAAATTGTTTGGTATTTTTCATTTTGTTTTTTTTAGGCTTGCGGCATTCTTTCAACTAGTAGGTGCCTCTGGAAAGCACGAGTCCGTCGCTCCATATATGCAAGCAACGCGCCTCTATTGGAAATAACGAACTGACTGGCCCTTAGTTAATATCCTCAGCCATAGTTAATCCACTGTGCATGGTGTACAAGCTGGGAACATCAAACTAGCACTCAGTTGGCATAACTTTATTAAGTTGCCTCAGTTTTGTTCTATGCAGAAACACAGTGTTGAGAAGCCTTCACGATTAATTAACCGTGATGAATTAAAGCGCAGTTAATAGTGAAATCGGTTAATCGTTGCATCCCTATTTACAATGTAATTTGCCTAATGTAACACCCATGCTATGTAAGTTTTAAAGTTGATGTAATATTTTTTCGTTAACAATTATTGAAATAATAATAAATAATTAAAAATATCGCAAGTGATGTATAATCAGTGATGGTCAAAAACACACCTCAACTTCAACCTGAAGAAATGTTTTATTTTTAGATTGCTGGTGATCCACATCCACAAGTTAAAGGTTTCCATATTTAAGCCCTTCAAGAAGATCCTTCACTTAAAAAAACAAACAAAAACAAAAAATAAATTCATAAAAAAAAACAACAACTTGATTTCATAAGCAATGCACTATTGACTGTCAGATCTATAATGCGTTTCATTCTATACATTCACAAAAGGCAGTGACATTTACAGCATGTGTAACCATTCAAAAGAATCTCTGTAAAACAGCACCAGATCCCTTCAAAACAGTGTATAGAAGATATTTCCATCTGATTTCCGCAAAATTAAACACACATAAAGCACATATGATGGCCGCTTTCATCAGGCAAGAGTTAGCCAGTGGTTTATCAAAGCAATGGAGAACCCATACAGCAAAAAGCACATCGCAGTCTGTCTTTGTGTGTTTGATGACAATGCATTGGATTGAATTTGTCTGAATTAATACTGCACCATGTTGACCAAGTCTGATTTGGAGTTTACTTGCTGGAATGTTTCTCGAACACAGATAAACTGCCTGCCTACGTTCAGAATGCAGGAAAATCCATTGATTCTGTACAAAAAAAGGCATTTTTAATCCTTAAACATCATTATAAATGGTAAACATTATAAAATATGCCCAGATTATTTCACACACTTCTGAAATAAATGACATTATGCATAATAAACATCCAATATTTAAGTTATTCCAGTGCTGTATTATGATAAGTATTCCTTTTTTTAATTATAGATCATTAGATGCACATACATTCTAATTATAATTCAATAACAATGCATCTTTGTCTATATTAGAGTGAGAAATTGGAAGTTAAGTCATTTTAGATTATGAAAAAATAGATTCTTTAAGCAAAATATAATTTCTTTCTTCTTTCTTTTGGACTTTTCGGGAATGATACATGACCTAAATGTGGTATAAAGAGACTGACCTGAAAACAGCGTTAGTAACCTGAAATAATCCACTTTATTTGATTCTGAATATTGCACATCTCTTTGGTTTTGGCCACCAATTCGTTCAATTCCTCTGGTCACTTACAGTATTAAAAAACAAACAAAAAAACAATGTGCAAATTCAATCCCCCTCACCCAAGACTATTGGCTACCTCAATAAATATGCATATTCGTAGTATTTACATCTCATTAGCGTCATCTTTCTGCCTGTCAGAACAGAAAACTCACCCGAACGCTATTAAGGCATATTATTGACCTGGAAGTAAAGCCTTCAGTGACCTGCAGTTCAGTTCAGTTTTCTTGACAGCATTAAAGAAGCATTTCAACCCTGACATGCTCTCATAGCAGCTGGAGACTTCAGTGTTACACAATCCAAACGTCTCAGACGAGACCTGAGTCTCTGTGTGTTTCCACCAGTTATTACCTCGAAATTGCCTTCAGTTGGATGTGATCTAGAACAAGCATCCAGAATGTCCTGAGGTCTGGCAAAAGTTTAAAGTGCTTTGGTAAGCCTTGTTAATGGGGTTTACGTGTTGCGCAGCGTCCGCCGGTTCCACATTCCTCGCTTTGAGTGGAAATAATGGAAGAAGTTCCTCAGGTAGAGCCGCTCCACCTCCAGCCCACCCTGGAGGATTCTTCACAAAACACACAAGAAATTTACACTTCTGCATCTTTATACACTGTGATGCATTGTTGCATCACAAATTGATTAAATTAACTGTTTTAGGTTCAATCCACTTAAAATTAAGTTGTTTCCAAAAAAACTCTTGGTTAGGGGTGCGTTTCCCAAACAACGACGTAACTCGCAGCTGAACTATCATAGTACGATGCATCCTTTGGGAAAAGAACAATGTAGTGACGAGTGTTTCCCAAAACTCGTAGTTTTTCTGTCGCAGATCCATCGCTTGAACCACGTTGGTTATAACGTAAAACGCCCATGATGATGCTCTAAACAGGGTGGTAACAACTTCTTTAGAGAAGAACCCCATCATTTCTTTGTGCAAATTATATTGTTTACATGCAGACGCTTAAAAAAATCCAATATTAGTTTTGGTAAAAACGTGCACTCGCTTTCCATATTAATTGAAATATATGTAAATGGCACATATAGGGGCCAATGTTTGCTTTACTAATATTATTGAGAACATAATTCTATTCTAAAACTTAAAATCACTTACAAAAGCTGACATGTATTCTAATATCATATATAAATTACATAAATAAATAAATAAATAAATAAATAAATGAGGCTACTTATTAAAAAACGAAATGTAATATTTATTATTTATTAGGAAATGAAAAAATCCTTTAATAAACTTTAATAATAATATTAATGACGATGACAATTTTTATTAGTATTAAGTAGGATATTGTTTATTTATTTATCTTTTATTTTTTAAAAGTCTTTTACAATTTGACACTTGTAAACCACTGCAGAAACGTTCTAACCAACAGGCCAATGTCATATACAGTACAGATACTTAATAAATAACCCACTATAAATTAAAATAATTAATGTATGCTATATATTTTTGTTTTCACAAGCTTTGGAGACGTAACATAAATTCCGCTTTTAAATAACAGGTCACCTATAGCTTTCACCATGAGGTTGTGTTCAAAATGAAATCAATGTTTTCAAAGTGCACTGCGAAGCAAGCGCTATTGTAAACATGAAGATTGCTAAAACGAAATTGTAAAAATACTTTGAAGGCAAATTACACCTAAGAGAGATGACTTTAATGTTTTTTTTTATTTTTAATAATTCCAAGTTTAAATGTTAAAACGCTCTAAATGAATAGGGCATAGGGAGGATCAGTGGGAATAGAACACAGTCAGGAACTATGTTTCTAACTAAAGCTCCAGGGCTGTAGTTGCAAGTGCACAACTTTGCGATGCAGTTTGGAAATGTTCGTTGGAACAATAAATTTGGGAAACGGCAAATCAAAGAACTATGTTCGTAACGATGGAACCTGCGACCTTAGTTGGCTAATGATGATTTTGGAAAACGCACCCCAGAATGGGTCAGAACTTGTCATATAAAAATGTACATAAACATGACTGAAAAATAGCAACTTTTTAATTTTGTTCAAAACGACACTTGGATCTGTCATCAGTGTATTCTCTTTATAAAGTGTTTTTGGGAAAGTAATTTTTTTTGCTGATCACCAAGAGAATTTTTGGCTCTTTATATAAATATTACAGGATATTTAGCACCAAAAATTTATTCCCATGAACAGCCCTGAGTGCCTGTGATGTGAATTGCTGTGCTCACTGATAAAATGATGTAAGTGTGGCATTAATGTAGTTTTTTTCATGACTGACCTGTCCAGTAGTTCCCAGTCTTCTCCTCCCCAGCGGTCAGTAAACTCTTTAGTGTTCATGCCTCCAATACGGTCCAGGTCTGACTTATAAATGCCCAAAAGTCCAAATCCATTGACCTCCCAGTAACCTACACATTAAAAACACATGAGGGGACAAAATTTGATTTTGGCTTAAATATTTCTAACATTAACACTTTGCTTATATGATTCAATATGATTAACATGTACCTAATATGGTTTAGGTAACAGATTAGAAGATTTCTAACACTTTCCTAGCATGTTTTACCAATTTGCTAATGTAAATTACCAAGTTGCTAACATGGTTAGTACATTGCTGGTATGAATTAACATGTTGCACAATTCGTTGCATGAACCAACATGTTACTATGATGTTTTAAAAGATAACATTTTATTATGCTACTAGCGTGTTTTGATCATGCTTTAGCATTTTTAGCATTGTTAGTATTTCCTAAGCTACATGTTAGACTTTGATACCAAGTTACATAAATTAATGAGCTACTAATACTAATAAAGAGTTAACAATCAGCAAGCACCATCTTAAACCAGCTCGTGACCAGCAAGAACCACCTCAACCAGCTCATGACTATCTAGACCCAGCTAGAACAAGCTTAAACCACCTTATGACCAGCAAAAACCAGCTTAAACTAGCTTGTGACCAGCAAGGACTACCTTAACCACTTCATGGCCAGCAAAAGCCAGCTTAAACCAGCTAAAACCAGCTCATGTCTAGCAAGAACCATCTTTATCAGCTAGGGATCAGCAAAAAACAGCTTAAACCACCTTATGACCAGCAAAAAAAAAAAAACAACTTACACCAGCTTGTGACCAGCAACTACCTTAACCACCTCATGACCAGAAAGATTCAGCTTAAATCACCTTATGATCAGCAAGAACCAGCTTAAACCATCTCAGGTCCAACAAGAACCACATTTACCAGCTCAGGATCAGCAGAAACCATCTTAAACCAGCTCATAACCAGCAAGAACCACCTTATGACCAACAAAAACCAGCTTAAATCACATTATGATCAGCAGGAACCAACATAAAACAGCTTGTGACCAGCAAAGACCACCTCAACCAGCTTATGACCAGCAAGAACCAGCTTAAACTACATTGTGACCAGCAAGAACCACCTCAACCAGCTCATGACTAACTAGAGCCAGCTAGAACAAGCTGAAACCACCTTGTTATGACCAGCAAGAACCAGCTTAAACTAGCTTGTGACCAGCAAGGACCACCTTAACAACCTCATAACCAGCAAGAACCAGCCTATATCACCTTATGATCAGCAAGAACCAGCTTAAAACAGCTTGTGACCAGCAAGGACCACCTTAACCAGCTCATTACTAGAAAGTACCAGCTTAAACTACCTCATGACCAGCAAGAATGACTTCAACCAGCTCATGACTAACCAGAACCAGCTAGAAAAAGCTTAAATTACCTTATGACCAGCAAGAATCAGCTCAAACTAGCTTGCGACCAGCAAGGACCACCTTAACAACCTCATGACCAGCAAGAACCAGCTTAAACCACCTTATGATCAGCAAGAACCAGCATAAAACAGCTTGTGACCAGCAAGGACCACTTTAACTAGCTCATGACCAGCAAGAGCCAGCTTAAACTACCTCATGACAAGCAAGAACCAGCTTAAACTACCTCATGACCAGCTTAAACTACCTCATGACAATCAAGAACCAGCTTAAACCAGCTCATGACTAGCAAAAAAATCAGCCTAAACCAGCAGCCATGTATAAGACCTACCCGTTTCAGAAAGGAAAGTTTTAAACTTTTGAACAGCAATGTACATGTTTTTGACATTATTAAAGCAGTGCTATACAAATCCTCTTGACCTGCATTGAACTCTTATCAGGCTGTGTTTGTAAGACTATACCATCAGGCTCCTGAGGCGTAGCTCCACAGTTTAGTCTCATGACAATAGGAGCGAAGGCCATGCGTCTCTCCACACAGTGTTTCCTCACAGTGTCAATGAAGCCCGGTGGAAAATGGATGTGCAGATCACAGAGAAACACAATGCTGTTATCATCCTGACAGAGAGACAGACATTCAGCCCTTTACGAATCAACCGAGTGACATTCACTAGTTTTTTTACTGAAGCTTTAGTGTCATGTTTTAACACAGATTGCAGAATTTCAAGCATTTGTCTGCTGTGTGAATGATTGTGAATCTTAAACTTACAGTAATGAGGTCAATTCCTGCCTGCAGTCCGGCCGATCTCTCAAAGTTTCCGCTCAACCTGAGGTACTGATACCTGAATCAAAGGACACACAATAGAAAGGAAGTCAAAGTGAGCTCTCATTTTACATTTTCCAAGCACATGGAGCATTAGAACAGTGGGTCTCATTTATAAACATGCCGTATGCACAAAACCAGGGTGAAAACATGTACACCACTTCCGCACAAAGGTTGTGGTCTACTAAAAAAAAACATGCTTGAAATCACAATATGTGCAGCTGATATTAATTCAATTAAATTAAATTCATGCTTATCTCTATAGCGCCTTTACAATGTAGATTGTGTCAAAGCAGCTTAACACAGAAGTTCTAGTAAACTGAAACGTGTCAGTCCAGTTTCCAGAGTTGTTTAGTTTTGTTCAGATCGGTGTGGTTTAATTTTAACCACTGAAAGTTCAAACACTGAAGAGCAAATTCATCGATGCGCAGCTCCACAAGTCTCAAACCAAGCAAGCCTGTAGCCCCTTTCACACAGTGTTACCGGTAAATATCTGGAAAATTTCCGGAACGACTTTACCGGTATATTCAAAAAAGCGATGTTCACACAGGCGAGGACGTTACGGAATTTTTCCGGAAAAGAGCATTCACACATCCATTCTAAAATACCGGTAAATTCTTACATCATTTACCACAAATGAGCTTTAAACGGCTGCGCTTGTGTTTGTAAACATTTGACTAAATTACAAACTCTGTGGATGATCAATATTGTGAACAACTTTCACAGGATCACTTTCGCATGTCGAGATGTTCATAATATGTGCGTGTGCAGGCGCTCACAGGCTGTTTCACAGGCACACGCAAAGCTTGAAGGTGAACAAACAACGGCTTACCATAAGCATCTCATCGATGATTATTTACACAGTTGGCATTAAGAAGAACATATAAACGTGATCTGACTAACTTCTAGCCGCTAAATGTGTCTGGAAAAATATTCAAAGGCTTTTATTCTCACAAACCGCTCGGACGTAAATGCGTCTGACTGTTGTGATTGGCTAAAGCAGACGTCTCACGTCAGCACGTTCTAGACGTGCACGCGCTTATTACGGCAATCTTCCTTCTGCATTCACACAGCGCAGCATTCCGGCAAATTACCGGTAATCTTACAACTTCTCTTTCCAGAAAATAGCCAGAACGAATTTACCGGTATTTTCAAAAAGGACCTGTTCACACATACAGACCTTTCCGGAAAATTGCCGGCAATTTTCCGGAAAGGTCTGTATGTGTGAAAGGGGCTTGTGTTGACAAGGAATAAACGCGATTTCAGGGGGTGTGGCTTTGAATCACAGTCCCTCCCTGCTGTCCAAAGATAATATGGCGGTTAGCATTTTAGCAGATCACCTACTGCACCTTTAATGATGGAATCAGAAGTTCAGAGTATTATTGTGAATCTGTAACTGTACCTGGGTATATAAGAGTTCAGCAGTTCTTCTTCTATGTTCATATCAGTGCTTTCATAGTCCGTGATGATGATGTTGAAGTTCTGATCTCCAGTGATGCGGTAGATCTCTTCCATGTCGGAAATTAACTGCTTCACCCAGCGAGCCTGGTTCTTCACTGCACACACAAACACAGACCATTCATTTTTAAGATATATTTTGTAAGATATAAAAGAAACATTCATGGTACAGACAGCACAGTACATTCTGTATGGTTCCAGCTTGGATAAAAATGTGCCACTAAAAGACAAGAACACAATGAATTAATACTAAGTTAAGCCTCTTTGGTCTGAGGGGGGTTTGGAGGACATATCTATCAGAATCGGAATCAGAAAGAGGTTTATTGCCAGGTATGTTCGCACATACGAGGAATTTGTTTTTGTGACAGAGCTTCTACAGTGCAACAGAATTACAGAGACAGGACAATAAACAGATAATTAATATATAAAAAAGCAGCAAGAAGTAAATGCAAATATACAAATAGACAAGTGTATGTAGAGCTATATTACTAAATACAATGTTATATGTGCAGCTGTGCAAATTGGCATGTAAAGTGTGTTGTTAAATAAGTGTATATGTGTATAAAAGTGTGTGGCAAGCAGTGATGTTTGTTCCACAATTATTATTATCAAGTGTTCATGAGATTGATTGCCTGAGGGAGGAAACGGTTTCTGTGTCGGGCTGTTCTGGTGAGCAGTGCTCTGTAGCGTCGATAACAGTTCAAGTCAAGTCAAGTCAACTTTATTGTCAATCAAACCATGCAACAGTACATTACACAGCAGACTGAAATTGCGTTTCTCCCATACTCCAATGTGCAATTTAAAAACAAAAATATGACACACACTAGACATAAACTAAACATTTAACTAATATAGTACAAGATAAATTGAATAAATAGACAATAATAAACTGTGAACAATTACCATATATCCTATTGTTCCAGAATATGACCAAGTTGAGGTATTTATTGTACTGCAATTAGGTGCAGTATGGCAAAAGTGCAAAGTAGCAGAGGCAGTGTGCTGGGTGTGAGAGGTCCAGAGTGATTTTGGCAACATTCTCACACAGGGGTATGCAGATTGTATTTTGTTTTCCCTTAATAATAAAAACCTTTACTTTGTTATTTTTGACAAATATTGAAATTAGTTTGATGATCGGATACATTAAAATGTGACAAGCATGCAGAAGAAAATAAGAAATTAGTAGGAGGGCAAACACTTTTCTCATACCACCGTCTACACATCAATAAAATGTATTTATTGATTTCTAAATGCATATCCTGCTAAATTTATTTATTTATTCTTACCTGGGATGATGAAGTGGACAGTAGCAGTCGGGTTCCAGTAAAAGGTATATGGATTGCAGAGTTGAAGTTTTGTGTCCTGAGGCTTTTGTTTTCTTTGAGAGCCCCAATCGTCTGTTCGTTTTACAAAGACATACTGGCCTAGGCGCAGATGCCGTCCTGAAGCCTCCAGCAGGTCCAGCTCCAGCAGATATCTACTGCCTCGGTTATAATCAGGCTTCTTCTCAACATTTACAATACGATGTAGAGAGAACTGCCTACATACACACAGAGGCAACAAGTTATGTCAGAGATTAATCAAAATGTTCAGAATAGGATGATATTCATTCATTCATTCGTTTTCCTTCGACTTAAGTGTCTTTTTTCATCAGGGGTCGCCACAGCGGAATGAACCGCCAACTTTTCCAGCATATGTTTTACACAGCGCATGCCCTTCCAGCCGCAACCCATCACTGGAAAACATCCATACGCACTCATTCACACACATACACTACCGCCAATTTAGTTTATTCAGTTGACCAATAGCGCATGTCATTGGACTGTGGGGGAAACTGGAGCACCCAGATGAAACCCACACGAACAAGGGGAGTTGGATATTATTATAGGTGTTTAATTCTGCCAAAAAAATTATGATTCCCTCAAACGATTTATTTCAAAAGCATAATTGATCAAAAATAAACTATGCTGCTTTAAGATGTATGAATAATGTGTTCTGGCATTATTTGTAAAATTTTGTAAAAATCAGTGGAAACACACAACACTGTCCCCAAAATGTAACTCACTTGTTACACTCAGAGTCCTCAAAAATGTGATTCTATAAAGTGAAAACACTCTTCCTACCTTGGGTACTTCTTGTTTAGTTCCTTCATGAAAGCGTCCACTACAGACAAGGCTTCTGATTCGCTGAGCATCAGGTTTCCAGACACGTTACACTTCAGATCGATCCAATCAGAGCGCATTGAATGCAGATCCAGAAGTTTAGCATGAAACGTCTGATTCCACTTGACTTCCACGTCAAACGCAGGCCTGTGAACAAGCTCGTAGTCTTCTTCCTCCGACAAACCCTGATTTACCCAAGCGTCTTCTTCATCTCCATTATCTTCAGTCTCTTTTACGTGCATGGCATTATCCTGTATCGGTTTCTCAACTCCATTTCTATCCTCATTGGCGTGACCCCAGCGGTTGTTAAATGCTTGATCCTTGTGCTCACTGGTTTGGTTATACAGCATGTTTTGGTGTGGTTTTTGGAGAACTGCAATATTATTATGAGCTTTATTGTTATGCTCGACTATTCGGTTGTCAACTACAACCACTCGATCTACTTTTTGTTCACGGTATTTGGGTTTCTTCATTGCGTCTGCTTTGACTTCACCTCCATGCAAATATTCATATGTAGCATTCTTCACCTTGTGTTTTTTTAGTTCCACCACATTCGATGAGTTCTTGCGTGCTTTGTAGACATGTTCTCCAAGAAAGACTTTCCGATTATCCATTCCATTCGATTCAGGATGTTCAATCTCGACCTCATTAAGCATGGCAGGTTTTTTTATGGATTTTTCCTTTAGATCAATAGCTTCTCGAACTTTCTCAATGGGAACATCTCTGACTATAGCAGGGTTTGGATTCACATTGCTACTATTGACGTAATGGGCTTTAAGACGGTGAATTCGATCATTCTTAACCATCGACCCATCAGCTTGTAGATGTTTTTCCTTAAATCTCTGGTGGGTTTTTTCCTGAAACCGTTCTGGATTCTGCTGCTCAGGTATTTTGTCCACAGCATAAGCTTGTTTTATTCCTTGGTTGTAGCTTTTTACCTCTGAAGGTGCATTTTGAGGATGTTGTTGATCCTCCAGGTTTTGTTGTTGGGGCAGTCTCCTTTTCTTCTTCCTTCTCGGTTGGGGTTCCTTGTATGCTTCTTCAGGCAGTTTTTGGATCTCTTTAGGTTGGTTCTCTTGTTCATTTCTGATGTTTAGCTCTCCATCGTTTCTCTTTCTTCTAATCACACTATGTTTCTGGACGGAGAAGAGTTTGCGCCGTCTATTCATTGAATAATCATCATAATCGTCGCCATAATCAGAGAGAACCTTCTTCTTCTTCTCCATTCCATCAATTTGCTGCTTTTCACCGTTCTCTCTAGATTTCTGAAAATCTTTATCTTTATTTCTGCCAATGTTTGCAGCTTTTCCAAGCATGGTGTCTCCTTAAAGAAAACAAACATTAGACGTGTTAAAATGGGGAATGAGGAACCTTTCTGACAGTTCACAACCATCAAGCTGATTGATTTAATGCAATAAAAGAAACAAAATGCATCAAAAGAGGGTGGAGACTTTACAGATTGTGCCTCAGTTGCTCTGACAAAAATAAACACAACATCAGCGTGTATTTTAAAGACTTGCCACATTTAATGGCTGCTTTCCACTGAGCAGAAAGGTTCTGTAAAGCAGGGGTTCTCAAACTTTTCAGCCCGCAACCCCTAAAATAACAACTCCAGTGACTCGCAACCCCCAATATGCTCGGAGGTGGTTATAAGCATAGAAATATTGCACTCAATGGCGCACACACACCAATAGGAACTATAGAAACAAGCATATTGGCAACACAAAAAAGTTCAACAGTCTTACAACCATATCTTTTTTAATAATCATTATTCATTTGTTAAATTTAATATTAACCTCACTTAATGAGAATGGTGAGCACAATGTTTATGGCACAAGACTATTCTTGGTTTAATTTTGGAGACTTGGAGCCAATTGGAGAACATCCTCCTTGTTTAGTCGTGGCCATAATTTTTAATGTATGAGAGTGCCATAAAGGTGTCAAAGTTTAATACTGTACTGCAAAATCAATCTGCTGCAACTAACACTATTGTTGAGACGTTAATCTAGCAAAATAACCCCAGGGGTCACACATAAAATATAATAATTGATAAAATATGATAATTATAATAGTTCAATATAATATATGATATTTTGGAAATAACCAAGCGACCCCTCTCTCATTGTCTCGCGACCCCCCAGGGGGACCCGACCCCCACTTTGAGAACCACTGCTGTAAAGTACTTTACAGTAAGCATTTATTTCTGTTTCCACTGTCAACATTAGCAAAATATCTTACCATTACATACCTCTATTTCCCCTGGAGTTGTTACTTTTAAATTGACAGGACAGTGGAGTTACAAACAGGAAAGTGAGGGGAAGGATAGGTGAATGACCTCTAGCCAGTAATCATTCTCAGGTTGCTTTAATCAACTCACATAACCACCAGGGTTTTCACCTTTTTTTTGAGACCTTTTTATTCACCTTATTCTTCGCTGACGAGCGGGCGCTGCCATTTGAATCTTTTTGGCTTGAGACTTCCGGTCTCATTCACTTCCATTCATTTTTTGACTTTAAAACCTGCTCATTACGCTACTTGATGTTGCAATTTGATATTTTCTTATTATATTATTCTACTTGGTCTATATAGTCATGCAAACGATTGTTTGTAGAGCAAGTAGTTTGACCGTTTTCTGCCGTTTATTATTCCTAGTCATTTCTCCCATAGGCGACTGAATCGGAAGTTCTAAGACAATCGCGAAAACAGGCGCACTTCCGCATTTTAGAATAAGGTCAATAAGGTATCTGGCACATAAGTATGATACCAAACAGGTGGAGTTAGGCCGTACTCACACTAGGTACAGTTGCCTCGAACCGGGCCAAAGCACGCTTGTCCCCCCTCCCGTCTCCACCGACGGCCCGCGCTCACACCACAAACGGGCTTCGGCACGCTTACGTCATCGCTGCTGGGCTGTTCAGTGAGAAGCGCTCTCTCACTCAGCAGCACAGTGGAGATTTCAGTCGTTTGATATGCCGTCAAATATTTCGCCAAACAGTCCTTAGAGATGCGGGGACACGCAGTCAGATATTTCGCCGAACAGATCCGCCACTTTTGGCGCTCATAAACAATCATAAAGCTCTCGTGCTGCAGGAATGAGGAGGTCTGCTAAAGGTGCGCAGCTGTCGTGAAGTGAGGAGTTTGCGTCTTTAATAAATGACGGCAGTTTGCGTTCACTGAACAGTAAGAATGATTAATAAATCCATATGAAAAAGCCGCTTAAAAGTCACGTCTCGCTTTCAGTTTCGGGCTTTGCCGCGTTTTGCTCTCACACACAAGCGTACCGCGCCAAAGCCCAAGTGAACCGCGCTCAGGCACACCTCTTCCAACCGGGCCAGGGCTGGCCAAGTGAACCGTGCTTGAGCCCGATTCAGCGCACTCACACTTCTCAAACGATCCGGGAAACAGGCCTGGGCACGGTACGTATGACATAGTGTGAGTAGGCCCTTAGACTCTCTGCTGAATGCTATTGGTTTACAGCAGGGGTGTCCAAACTCTGTCCTGGAGGGCCGGTGTCCTGCAGATTTTAGCTGCAACTTGCCTCAACACACCTGCAAGGATGTTTCTAAGAGCTTGATTAGCTAGCCCAGGTGTGTCTGATTGGGGTTGGAACTAAACTTTGCAGGACACCGGCCCTCCAGGACCGAGTTTAGACATGCCTGGTTTACAGTGAACCTTCACTTGTGTGTAGTGCCTGCCTCTTCTTCTGACAAACAGCCACATGCCAAGAAGCAAAATTTGTGCAGAATGATGCTGTACTATACTAAATTGCACCATACCACTTATTGGAAATGAGGCATTAAATTATATGCAAAAACAGACTGTGTTTATAAATTAAGACAGTCAAAACATATGCGCTTATCAACAGCACACGAAACACTCAAACTTAAAAAGGCCCCGTTGCTTAAATTCAAAATGTTGTGGCCTGAACATTCTCTAAAGAAACCTCAAAACTACAGCGGTGGTGTTTGTGGGTGTTAAGATCAGCATTTACTTCAATGCAATGTGAATGTAAAGACTAATGAAAAATAAACACTCTCCAAAAACTTGCTGTTTGCTGTACCTTTAAATTTGAGGGAAAGCTCCTCCTTCTCAGGCACATCCATTTGAATGTAGTTTGAGAAGCCGTATCTAAAAAGAAACAAGTTCAGATGAGATTATAACACAACAGGTGAATCAAAGAGGACAGTACACCTTTACTAGTTTTCCTTTGGGTTAGTGCCTCATTTATGAGTGGTCGCCACAGCGGAATGAACCGCCAACTATTCTGACATATGTTTTACACAGCGAATGCCCTTCCAGCTGCAACCCAGTACTGGGAAACACCCACACACACACACACACACACACACACACACACACACACACACACACACACACATTTATACCCTATGGCCAATTTAGTATATCCAATTCACCTATAGCGCAAAATATTAGTATAATTTATATCATAGAAATTACACTCAGATACTAAAAATGTATTAATATTTCTAAATATTACTGTTTTAACTGTGTTCTATAAAATAATTGGAACCAGAGTGAAGATAAGAATAAAAAAATCATTGAAATATGAACTGTAGTGCATCAGTGTGTCTCTACCTCTCCATGTAATATGGGTTTGCACGATAGAAACATTTGTTTTCGCTCTCCATGTGTGTGAGTCGCGTGTAGTCATTAGGATACACATACGTCAGGTACACCTGTATCAGATTAGATCATGCACACACAAGCTAAATGACATTCATTATAACTTTACAAAGGAATGTGATATAAAAGTGTGTGTGGGTAAGTACTTACAAACTGCAGGCCCTGGTAGCGCACCAGAGGATAACCCTTAATGATGTAGCTGGGGTTATAGATACAGTCAGGTAAAACTCCATGCAAACGCACCTGGTCCAGTAATGGAACTACACACACACACACACACACACACACACACACACACACACACACACACACACACACACACACACACACACGCACACGCGCGCGCACGCACATGCACGCGCACACACACACACACACACACACACACACACACACACACACACTTTTATTAAAACTAATACACAAACACAACTGTTTAAATTAATAGATTTGCATTTCAGAGAATTTAAAAAAGCCTAAAACTTCTGGAATCAAAAAAATTATAATGATAAAAATTTATAATAATTTTTTTTTTCAAGGAAAAGAAAAACGTACATACAATAAAACAATATCCAATACAGTTTCCTTTTTTTCTAATTTTGTTACGATAACCCAACCCCTTTACCCAAGATCTGAACATCCCAAGGGAGGTTAACAAAATAAATATGGCCAAATTAATATGTTAACTACATAGTCTGGAGTCATACATATTGTACCATGACACAATAAACCAATAAATTAATTACAATTCTACAAGAAAAACTACATTAAAACACTCAAATATTATTATTTAAAACAGATTATCAGATGTGCTGGACAAAAGAATTCTCAAGTCTTAAAGGTTGAGGAAAAATTGCACTAGCATCCTTTTTCCACAAGACGGCGCCAAAATCCTTCTCTCCCTGAACATTTCCCTATAAATCAGAGATGCCCAAATTTAGTCTATGGCCCATGGTAACCTTTAATTTGACCCACCATCCCATTTGAGAAGAGAGGGAGAATGAAGGGGAACCAGTTGGGGTGAATATCTTCGATAATTTTAAGCAAAGTTTTGTAGTTATTTTTAAACCTTAGGAAATTACTCATGGAAGCATTAATGTAATGCAGTTTGGTATATTTACCTTCAGCCCACAGCCCTCAATCAAGTTTGTTTTTTGGCCCTTCATAAGAAAAGGTTTGGTGCTATAAATGGTCATGTACAAGCCTTATGTACATAAAAGATATTTAGACTAATGCTGAAAACTACACTGCAAAAAATGCTGGGTTGACTAATATATAAATATAATTATATAATTATAAAAATAATTATAAACTAAATATAATTGAAAATAAAGTTAACCTATTTGACCATATTTTACCAAACTTTGGGTTAAAACAACCCAGCATTTATGGCAGTGAAGTAGCCATTGTCATCCGTAGGAACTTTTTTGTTTTTATTTTTGGGTGAACTGTCCCTTTAAATTCTGCTTCAGCAACAAGCAACCAACAAGAAATAAAACACACCAAATTTCTAAAGCAAATGTAAAACAAATTATCTAAAGTATAAGAAATAGGAAATTTCAGATGGCAATGATTATATTACAACGTTAGAATGTTCAACTATAGTATATTTACACTGTACTCTTTGGAGTTCATCATGAACCATCACTGATTAAATAAAGGGTTTTCCAGTGAATATTCTTCACTGTTTATTTATATTTTATTTTATATTCGTTTATATTTCGACACCGAATGTATATTTCTAAATCTACACTGCAAATGCTTTTCTTACTTAGATTTTTTTGTCTTGTTTCTAGTTCAAATATCTAAGAATTCTTAAATCAAGAAGCTTTTTCTAGATAAGCAAAAAAATTGTCTTGTTTTAATAAATAATGTCAATATTAAGTGAGTTTTTCCTTAAAACATAAAATTATTTAGCTCGTTTTAGGGGATAAAACTTAATTTTGGCGCATTATTTCTTAAAAGAAGACTATTTTTTGCTTGACTAGAAAATGCTTCTTCATTTAAGAATTTTTTTTAGATATTTTGACTATTAAAAGAAGACAATAAAATCTAAGTAATAAAAGCATTTTTTGCAGTGTAATCAGTTTGGAATGATCTGAGGGTGAGAAGATAATGACAGAATATACATTTTTGGTTTGTGTTATTAGTGTGTTCTTTTTGTTTAGAGTTTGTCTCTAAATTTCTCACTTTGATGAAAAAAGTCTCGTGGATCTGGTCTCAGCATGTCGACACCGTGGGGCGGAGTTTGAAGCGACCTCGGGGGCGGAGTCACATGACTGGCAGCTGTCTGAGGAATGTGACTGACATCTCCAGCCCTCAGAGAAGACTCGTCTGCACACAAACAAAGCAATGAAGACAAACTATTTTAATTAGGTTATAGTAAATACTCTAAACTCTAATAAATATGCCATTTTATAACATATATGCATATAAGATATATACTATAAATATTTAAATGTATAATTTTTATATATGCTTTATAAACACACACACACACACACACACACACACACACACACACACACACACACACACACACACACACACACACACACACACACACACACACACACACACACACACACACAACAGTTCTGTCTGGTTTTCGAATCTGATTGGCTGATAGCAGTGCGATACAGACTATAAACCAGGAGTGGGCAAACTCGATCCTGGAGGGCTGGTGTCCTGCACAGTTTAGCTCCAACTCTAATCAATCACACCTGCTTATAGATTTCTAGGGATCTTGAAGATACTGATTGGCATGTTCAGGTGTCTTTGATTAGAGTTGGAGCTAAACTATGCAGGACACCAGTCCTTCAGGACCGAGTTTGCTCACCCCTGCTCTAAACCCTGACAGCTGACAGTGCGCGCGACGTGTCTGAAGAGCGAGGAGGGATGCGCGGTGGGGAGGGGTGAGGAGGCGTATTTGAGGAACGGGAGGGAGACGCGCGATTACCGGGAGATTATCACTCGTTTGCTGCCATCCGGGAGTCTCTATGTATTTGTGGGAGACTCCTGGAACTTCAGGGAAACTTGGGTTGTCTGAGACAAACAAAAAGAACAAAGAAACGCTAGCATGTGTTTAGCGTTTTTCCTTATTGCAAATCAGGTAGCGTTTGCTTTGCTCTGGGTTTTTCAGGGTTAATTATTGTGATATCCTGATTGGAACAGAGAATATACTGGGAAATCTCGGTAGACTAGTGACATTTCATGCTGTTCAGCCTTATAATCTTAAAATGTAAGTAAAATCGCCTGTTTTGTCATCACTTGAGACATTACGCTAGAGAATCATTCAAACACTAGCTCTAAAGTGACGTTGGTGAATTAGTAACGGCTTCTGCTGTTCTGACGTCAGCTGCAGATGTGAATGAATGGCGGAAGCAAGTAGTTCCTAATACAAAAGGGTTTTAGACTTTCCGTGTTTGATGTTCTTTTTTATATGCACGATTATGACATTGAACTGTTGTATAACGCAATATCACACTCGTAGCAGTGCAATGTGGCTGTATATCATCACTGGTGGGACACTAAGGTGGCCTCCCACCAGTGCCGATATACAGCTATATTGCACTGCTTTGACTGTGATATTGCTCACCCAGTAGGTGACACTTTAATATGTCCATTACCACAGTGCCTTTTACTTTCACGACTCTAAAGGAGTTAGAACGTGTTGTTAAGCCTCCTTTCCACTGCACATGACAAGCGACAGACAGGAAGTCAATCATTTCCAATGGAGAGTAGTCCGGGAGCTGCGTTTGTGGAAAATTCGGATCCGAATTGAGCTGCGGATAATATTTGAACTCCTGCGACTAGACCGTATGCGAACAGCCGACCGGATGTGATGTATTCCAGTGTCGTTCAAGCAGGTCCGTGTGCGCGAGTTGAGAAATAGGACTTTCTATTCATAAATGTAAGTAATAAAGTAATAAAAATTACAACATAAATTTTATGTTGTCTCCACATTCCCACCAATATTTTTAGCGGTCTGAATTTCTAGTATTCATTCATTCATTCAACCACGGAGAATTGCTTTTGCACTCCTTCATTTAGGACACTGCGAGAACAGCTTCTCTCCCATGGTTCACGTCAGAACTGAAAATTCTGTGCGACTGCCACAAGGGGGCGGATTCCGACAGTCGTGTCCAAATGTCGTGTGCGGTGTAAAGGCGGCTTTAAGGTATGACCGAAGTTTGCAACTATGCCACCAGGGGGCACAAAAGGACAGGATGCGAACGGACAGAAATAGCCTATACAGGAGCTGTAAATACTCTGCTACTTGTAAACAAAGATAAACAATGTAGCAAAGCATTATAATTCCTACATTAATCATTAAAACTTGTTAAAAAGCTTTATTATCATTGCAAACTTGTTAAGTGCAATGAGGATTCATTTTGGCAATTAGAATTAAAGAAATAAAAGACAACTGAAATGAAAGTACAAACATAAATACAAATGAGTAGGCCTAAATAAATAAATAAAGCAGTGTTTTAGCCTAAATATAGAGAGATGTAGCATGTTTGTTATTTAAAAGTGAGAGGACTAAGAAGGTAAATAAATAAGCTTTATCATTCACGTTTTTATTGTTGATTATATTTTATCATCTCAATTAGATTAGTCAGTACTGAAGCCAAATCTGGAGCAAATAAAACAAAATAACTTACAATAACGGTCCAAAAAAGACTACATTCACATTTATGTTAGAGAAAAACATTAAACACAACGTTTAAAAAGAGCTAAATTCAAGAGAAACAAAAGATGTATACAGTTTTTTAGTTTGTAATTTTTTTTGCAATACACACACGGTTTGTGCAGCAGAGTCTCGCCCATCATTAGCTCTATTTCAGGGCGTGTGTTTGTGGACGAGAGCTGCTATTCCAGGCCTCCTAACACTACCCTGACATTTCTGCAACCACAGCCCAAAATAACACACACTCACTGGTGTAGAGCGAGATGAACTTGGAATCGATGATTGCAAATCCACTCCCAGTCACTTTGAGCTGCCACTGTAAGCAAATACATAACAGTGTCATAACAGAGTTCAAGCATCAGACAACAGGAGCGTCAGAAATACACACTCACCGCCACCTCCACGTGATCTGTTCCTTCACCATTCTGCTTATGAATGAGCTCAAAGAAATATTTCTTGTTCGCCTGCAGACTGTAAAACAGAACAAATATATGTACAACAGCAGCAATTCTGCATAAAGCCATACAAGAACTTTTACAGACTTTAAAGATTGTAACGGCACTAAGTTTTATAGTTAAAGATAACATGAA
Source organism: Danio rerio (assembly GCF_052040795.2). Lineage (NCBI taxonomy): Eukaryota > Metazoa > Chordata > Actinopteri > Cypriniformes > Danionidae > Danio > Danio rerio. Next base: position 7,774,785 of record NC_141038.1, on the reverse strand, counting down.
AATAACCCTAATTAATCTAACAATAATAATCATTTGATATTTCCATTTTTATTCTGAATACCTCTTCATCGATGAAATTGAAACATTCTTTCAAAAAAAGGCAAATACAGAACAGACAAAAGTCAACAAAAACTATATATGCACATACATACATATCACCGGCCACTTTATTAGGTACACCATATAAGTACCAGGTTGGAGCACCTTTTGCTTCAATACTGTCTTAATCCTTCATGGCATAGATTGAACAAGGTACTGGAAATATTCCTCAGAGATTTTTGTTTATTTTGACATGATAGTATCATGCAGTTGCTGGAGATTTGTTGGCTGCATATCCATGATGCGAATCTCCCGTTCCACCACATCCCTAAGGTTCTCTATTAGAATGAGCTCTGGTGACTGTGGAGGCCATTTGAGTGCAGTGAACTCATTGTCATGTTCAAGAAACCAGTCTGAGATGATGCACGCTTTATGACATGGTGCTTTATCCTGCTGGAAGTAGCCATCAGAAGATGTTGTTGACTCCAAATTCTGACCCAACCATCCAAATGTCGCAGCCGAAATCGAGACTCATCAGACCAGGCAACATTTTTCCAATCTTCTATTGTCCAAATTTTGGTGAGCCTGTGCAGATTGTAGTCTCAGTATCCTGTTCTTAGCTGACAGGAGTGGCATCCGGTGTGGTCTCCTGCTTCTGTAGCCCATCTGCCTCAAGGTTGGACATGTTGTGTGTTCAGAGATGCTCTTCTGCATACCTCGGTTGTAACGAGTGCTTATTTGAGTTACTTTTGCCATTCTATCGGCTGGAACCAGTTTGGCCATTCTCCTCTGATCTCTGGCATAAACAAGGCATTTGCGCCCACAGAACTGCCGCTCACTGGACATTTTCTCTTTTTCTGACCATTCTCTTTAAACCCTAAAGATGGTTGTGCGTGAAAATCCCAGTAGATCAGCAGTTTCTGAAATACTCAGACAAGCCTGTCTGCCACCAACAACCATGCCACGTTCAAAGTCACTTAAATCACCTTTCTTCTCCATTCTGATGCTCAGTTTGAAATGCAGCAGTTCGTCTTGATCATGTCTACATGCCTAAATGCATTGAGTTATATATATAAATCAATACTTGCCATTAACACACCAATAACTACGACTTTCACGTAAAAAGAAAAAGAAAAAAAAAAACTCTAATCTGCTGCCTATTAGTATTTAGTGAGGTTGTAGTTTAGGTTTAGGTATTGGGTAGGATTAGAAATTAGAGATGTTTAGAAAAAAGTACTTTACAGGTTGTAATAAAACGCCAATATTTAAATACCAGTCATGCTAATAAGCTTTAGTGAATATTGAGAATTTGTCCCTATGCAACCTTAAATAAATGTTAAATAAATATATTTCCTTTATATGGATTATACACATTTCCATTACACTTACCAATACCTATATTAAAAATAATTTAAAATTGTAGTATTTTAAATGAAACTCATCATGCTTTTTGTTTTAAACAACAAATGCATGCATTTTAAACATGCTTTAATGATTTTCAAGTGAATAGAAAGCTATTTTGTGGAAGATTGGTTAGATTTGAGCTCTGGAGCTGTATTCCTGCTTCTCATGCTGTAATATGAGTTTTGCAGGTCAAAATCTCAAAGTGATAAAAACCGTTTATACCAATGAAAGTATAATGAATATAATATGCAAATACTATTATAATAAAATATACAATTATTTTTCTTCTAGACCTAAGAATTTGTTCAATGAATTGTATTATTTTGTACATAAATATAAAGACTTCTGCATTATTTTACATTTGATTTTTCAATTTCATTACCTGACTTCTCAGAAAACCATAAAACACAGGACATTTCACTTTTATCTTTAATTTATAACATTTTCTGTATAATACACTAAAACATTAGTGAATACTTCCCAAATAGAGCTGTTCTGTATCTGGTGAGTATTCATATTGCAGAAAAACTAAATATCGCACTGTCAATTTTTCCAAATATCGAGCAGCCCCAATAATGTGTGCAAAATCAAAGCCGAACTGCATATTAGCGGTTTTAGCTAAACAATGCTAGCCAATCAAATAATCAGAAATGTAATCCATACTGTCTACAGCAGAAATATTGACTCTGAAGCCACTATTTCATATACTGACGTATTCGTTTAATATCCACATGCATTAGCTCAATCAGCTTTGCTTTGTGTGATTTGATCTGAAAAAACATGTTGGGAGTTTTCTGTGGTTGTTTGACTTGAAATTAGTGAACTCAATGTCAACACACACAATATTACAAATCATAAATCAACCAACAAACCGCTACGCACTGACCAGAATCAAGCAGCAGCATGTAAATCTACACACTCTCAATCTAAAAATAGTTCCTCATCACTGAAGTATGTGGTCATAACAGTGCGAGTGTTTTCCTCAAGCATTGTGAAGCTCAAACGAAGCATTTACTTACGGAACGAGATCTGATATCTGACTGGCGTATTTCCCATACTCCCCTGGGGCGGTCCATTCTCTACCCGTCTAAATGAAATAGAGGAACCGTATTTATTAAGTGCGTGCACCTGCCATGGAGTAATTGTAAAGTCAACAATGGTCTCACAAACCTTCCCAACGTATGCAATGAGCTTCAGATTATCGGGATTGTCATCATCACTGAGCCAGAACTCACTGTTGTCATCAGACGCCAATGCAAATAGGAAGTCACCTGTCGAGCAAACAGAGCCATTAACAACTAAACACAATGTCACGGTATGTGTGTGTGCGAGTTTGAGTTAAACAGACCATCAGTATAAGGATGTATGTAGCCAAATATCCTGAGCCCATAATTTGTCCAGCTGGGAGACACAGCAAGCTTCTTCACAGTTGTACGACTCTACAAAGAGAGGATATATTCATTCATTCATTCTCCTCGGCTTGGTCATTTTAATCATCAGAGGTTGCCACAGCAGAATGAACCACCAACTTATCCAGCATATGTTTTACACAGCGGATGCCCTTCCAGCTGCAACCCAGTACTGGGAAACACCCATACACACTCATCCACACATTTACCAATTTAGTTTACCCAATTCACCTATAGCGTATGTCTTTGGACTGTGGGGGAAATCGGAGCACCCGGAGGAAACCCACGCCAACACGGGGAGAACATGCAAACTCCACACAAATGCCAACTGGGCCAGAAGGTACTCGAACCAGTAACCTTCATGCTGTATGGCGACAGTGCTATGGATGTGCATGATTCACAGTAAATATGAAATTTCATGCAAAATTATCTGTGTGCCTGTGATTAGCACATCTTCTAAAGAAGACTGTATATCAGGCAAAGTCAACACACATCTCTAAGAGAAACTAAAAAGGTTGCACATGCTGGTTTCTTGTCCAAAACTCTGAAATATGAGCAAGCGATCAAGTCATGTTCAGAAAGCCGAAGCACAGCAGAGCAGTAACTCAACACTTGTTTTAAGCGTTTCCGTTTCCCTGGCAGTTCTCGATGCTTTCAGGCTCAGTGGAGCAAAGTGGTGGTCAAATTTATTTTATTTATTTACATTGTTGATTAAAAACATGGCTAGGGCTGCAACAACGTGTGTTGCGCGACACAGGGACGTTTGATGATTAAAAAACACTTTAGTTGAGCGCCGAGTGGAGTGAACACGGTCTCTCTCGCGCACTGACACAGAGTTTTCATCGCCTGCCCGCCTCATAGACAAGGATGAGGAGGAAGGGAGTTCAACAGCAGGGTCTTACTTTTGTTCCATTTTGAAGTAAGGACCGTACAGTCCCTGGTGCTGATGTTTTACTCGTTATCCAGCATGACAAGTTAGCGTTAGCTCGTTTACTTTTAGAGCGGCAACTGAGAAAATCTAACGCCCCATTCACACGGGGCTTTAGCGTCAACGCTTGACTGAAGGCGTGTCTGAAGTTGAGGTTAACGCAATCGTCATAGCAGCATCAGCCAATGAAATTCAGTCAGCAATAGGCCACTGTCTAGCTGGTGTATTTGCAAACAGCGATCTGATCTGAGCTAATCCCAACTTCTGCAGCGAGCAATGCCTCTGTAGCAGCGCCGACGGATCCACAATGCAGCTCAGCAATGCCTGACGTCACCCATTCAAAGTGAATGGGAAGCGTTGACGCTGAAGCCCCGTGTGAATGGGGCATAACTGAGCTTTAGCTCAGTGTCTGGTGCTGAGGCAGAGAGAGCTCGCGCTGAGCAGAGCTCTCAATAAGTGACCGTTTGAAAAGTGCTTCTTTTTTACGTTTTTCAAAACCAACTTAACCCCGCTGAGAAAGACATGTCATGTTATCATAATTATGCAGCGTTTTAACCACCTAATGCTTTATTTATGTTTTAGACATGTAAATACACACAAGTACTAGTAAAACAATACATTTAGTTTGTAAAACACACAAGGAAGCCTATCAATCCATTCAAATATAATTTGCCGATGTTTTTTATTCGTATCAGATACACTTTACAGATAGTGAAAGTAACTATAAAGTTGAATCTACTCTTCTCTAAGTTCACCAGCCACTTACTTGCATGTATTTGGGGAGTAACTGGTGAATTTACGTGCTGAATCCTGCATGTTCTGCTTTTTATGAATGAGGTAAACGCCCGGCCGAAATTAAACATGGCGACGACCATCTCATGTTATAGATCACGATCACTTACACGTTTATGTGAACTGGTAAAACTTCTGTTTGAGATTATAGCTCATTAAGATTTTTTTTCTTGGCCAATTTACAAATAATTTAACTTGTTTTAAGCAATCAATTAATTTTGACGTGTTTTTTTTTCTTTCAGAAAACAAGACATAATTTCGTATGCTATTTAATGTGTCTAGTACATAATGTATCTCGATGTAAAAATATTTAGATATTTGGATTGAAAATAGGACAAAACTACTTAGTTTTTTAATTTTATTTTATTATCTTAGTTTTTTTATTTTATTTTATTATTTTTATTATTATTATTATTATAACAGCTCAGGGATGAGCTTTTTTTTTTTTTTATTTATTTATCTGATTCATCAAATAATCGAAAAAATAATCGACAGATTAATCGATTATTAAAATAATCATTAGGCCGTACTCACACTAGGTACAGTTGCCTCGAACCGGGCCAAAGCACACTTGTCCCCCCCTCCCGTCTCCCCTGACGGCCCGCGCTCACACCACAAACGGGTTTCGGCACGCTTACGTCATCGCTGCTGCGCTGTTCAGTGAGAAGCGCTCTCTCACTCAGCAGCACAGTGGAGATTTCTCTAGTTATATCGTTTCAGACGTTTGATATGCCGTCAAATATTTCGCCAAACAGTCCTTAGAGATGCGGGGACACGCAGTCAGATATTTCGCCGAACAGATCCTCCACTTTTGACGCTCATGAACAATCATAAAGCACTCGTGCTGCAGGAATGAGGAGGTCTGCTGAAGGCGCGCAGCTGTCGTGCAGCGAGGGGTTACGCCTGTTTCACACCGCAAGCGTCAGCGGCGTGTGAGCAGAGCGTGAGCAGCGCGTTTGTCGAGCAGTAGCAGCACGCAGGCGTTTGCCTTTCACACCAGCTGCGTCTGCAGCGCGCAGCTCTTCGGCAGCTGCTGCTGAGATCAACCTATCTCTGTTTATTCTATCTAGTTACCCCTCTATATACAAATACACTTTTTAAACTTTTCATCTGCACCAAGGCCCCTCATACGCTGTTTCATTAACCTGCAAATGTTTATTTTACAAATTTTATAGATCAAATAGTACTGTCTGCTTCTCAAGCTAACTTATATGAGAGGTGTCTACAGTCAGAAGACAATCGCCTGTGATATCATGTCATTTGTTTTTTGATTATCAGGTTGCTGTAGACCTAGTTATAATATAATAATATAATATAATAATATAATATAATCATATCTATACAATATAGTTATAATGATATTTATACATAATCAAACTAGTGTTAATTTCTCCGCTTCAGTGATGTCCAGCGGCAGAATAACAGCTCGTTAATTCATGCTCGTGCAGATGATGAGACGGACAAAAGTAACTAATGCATGCCATTCTTTTACTTATTTTCGTGTTGTCAGATTCACAGTGCAAACAGCTCCCGGTAGGAATAACTCGAGTGAACAAAAAACAAAGCCGATTAAAACTTTCTTGCTCTGCTCAGCTGCACAGAACACAGCGAGCTCACATCATCCAGCATGCGTGTCGCACTACACTACCCACAATACACTTCGCTATGGACTACAAATCCCGTAAATATTCCATTTCCCCTCTCCTACAACACTAGTGTGCAACTTAAGCAAAACTGATAGTAAAATTGTTTTACATTCGGTTTTGTAGTTCGGGCCTAAATAAATGTTTGTTGCCGTTTTTAATCGTTTTAAGTTCATTTGAATGACTATATATAAACCATTTGACATTATTAACGCATTTATTGGGTAAAATTGCTACTTTTTACTGTCATTTAATGATTTTGGTCATTATCAATGCACTGTCACTTTAATTGAGCGTGAGCAGCGCGTCAAAAATAGACCCAGCGCCGAAACTATCGCTGCACTGCTGCTTCGGCGACGCTCACGCCTCGCACTGACGCGCTGCTGCTGCGTGCGGTATGAAAGCTCTAATCTGTTAACATGGACGCCGAAAACACACGCGCTGCTCACGCTCTGCTCACGCGCCGCTGACGCTTGCGGTGTGAAACAGGCGTTAGCGTCTTTAATAAACTACGGCAGTTTGCGTTCACTGAACAGTAAGAATTATTAATAAATCCATATGAAACAGTGCCTTAAAAGTCACGTCCCGCTTTGGCGCTTTTTGCACTCACACACATGCGTACCGCGCCAAAGCCCAAGTGAACCGGGCTCAGACACACCTCTTCCAACCGGGCCAGGGCCAGCCAAGTGAACCGTGCTTGAGCCCGATTCAGCGCACTCACACTTCTCAAACGATCCGGGAAACGGGCCTGGGCACGGTACATATGGCATTGTGTGAGTAGGCCCTTAGTTGCAGCCCTAAACATGGCTGTTTGTTGTAGTCATGCTTTCATTTTCCTGAATTAATAATATACTTATGTGGGATATAATTTTTTTTTTTATTAAATCGCAAATGTAATATTGCATTATTTAGCATGATATCACAAATCACAATTTTCTTCATTATTAATGAGCACTGGAGAAAAAAAAACATAAAAAGTAAATTAGCAAAAAGTGATGCTATTGAATTGCAAATAAAAAAACAGGTCGTTTAAAAACTATAAAAGTGGATAGAGATGTTCTTCATGTAAGCAACCGAAATAAAAACGCTAAATACTTAAAATGAAGACTTCAAATTAAATATTAATTAAAGCAAAATAAAAAGCTGTGAATATCTGACCAATCTAGATAACCAATACAGAAATATACAGTCACATACGTGAGGATATAGTGGATAATGTAGATTCTTCCGTAGTTGAGCTATAGACGAGCCACACCAGTCGTCGAAAACGTGAAGATTAGCTTGTCCTTTATACTGTGGCAAACACAACAGAAATTTCCATTAGTCAATACAACTAAAAAAAACAGAGACTGCAAAAAGCATAAACTAGTGAGATAAAGTGTTAAACAATTAAACATCAACATAAGATTTAGGTAATTTTCCATGGGGAAAAACAGGGCTATTTTACTGTCCATCTGAATTCAAAAGTAAGTCTTTGTCTTGCAGAAAGCATGACAGTATTAACGTTGAAGTTCTCAAGAAATATATACGTCTTGTGCTCAAGAGCAAACATCCTGGAGAGTTTAGCTCCAACCCTAATCAAACACACCTGAAGCAGCTAATCAAGCTCTTACTACATACAAGTAACTTCGGGGCAGGTGTCTTGAAGCAAGTTGGAGCTAAGCTCAGTAGGACACCGGCCCTCCAGGACCGAGTTTGGACAGCCCTGGTCTACACTTTCATAAACTATTAACTATCCTTTGGCTTAGTCTGTATTTCAAAGGTCGCCACAGCGGAATGAACCCCCAACTATTCCGTTTTCTAGCTGCAATCCAGTCCTGGGAAACACCCATACACTCACATTCACACACACTCATCCACTATGGCCAATTTAGTCATCCAAATCATGTATAGCGCATGACTGTGGGGGAAACCGGAGCACCTGGAGGAAACCCACACCAACACGGGGAGAACACTCTAAACAGCTAACCACTGAGCCACCGTGTCGCCCACTTTAATAATAAATATTAAAAATCAAACAAAAAAAATCTCAATTCAAAGTCATATCCAATGTTTGAAGTTCAGGATTACACACATTTCTGAGCAAAAGAATGAACGCAAGCCTGTTTTAAATGTGAACACAACAAATACACAAGCTCATTTCTTTTGTTAAACCCCCTGGACTATTAATGCATAAAGTTAATAATATTATAATGCTTAAATCAATTTAAACAGGAAATGACCATAAACGTATAGTTGAAGGCAAAATTATAACCACTGTAAGATTTTCCAAGTGATGAAGGACATTTTCACAGCATTTCCTATAATATTTTTTTCTTTTGGAGAAAGTCTTATTTCTTTTAGATTGGCTGAAATAAAAGCATTTTTAAACTAATTTTTAAGGTCCAAATTATTAGCCCCCTTTTCCCACAATTGTCTACAGAACAAACCATTGTTGTCCAATGACTTGCTTAATTAACCTAACTTGTCTACTGAAGGCTGATCTATACTTTCACTTGGCATCACGTCGCAGACCAATAAACAGAGAAGCAGGAAGTTTCTGGAACTACGTCATGTTATTAATATCATTCAAGATTTTTAAACGAATTATTTTTATAAGTTATTATAATTATTATAAACACTCTTATAACCATTAAAGATTTTTTAAATGAAACTCTGATGCATTATTTGCTTTTGTTCACATCTCAGACTGTTCTACCTATTGAAGTTAAATATCAGTGATAACAGAACACGGGTTGCTCTACAATTATATATTTTTATTATGGCAAGAATAAAAGCAAAAAAAGTACACATACAAAAAATTGTGACTTTTTTTTTTTTAAATAGATTTAGCCCACTCCACTATTTATATATGCTTATATGCCAAGGCAATAGTAGTCCAACATTTCTGACTATTATCACCGATAGCCTAGAAAAACAGGGCATCAGTATATTGTAAAATGATAGGTTCAAATATTTTTTTTCCAGTTATCAAAGAAATAATTTGCTAATTAATTTTAGTTTTGTAAAAATTGTTTATATCTAAAATTGTAATATATACATCAGCTTAAAACCTATGAACGGCAAGAAAAAACATATTTCTGTAATTGTGTATTAAAACCACTTGCGTCTCCACTTTTACCATGGCCTCTCTTTTGGTTTTAACAAAGTCATCCCTCAAGTTTTTCTAAACTTTTGAACAAAAACTTTCCTCCTTTCCCAAGGCTGTTGCAATTTCTAGCCAAGAATTACTGGTCATTAGGTTAACACAATGGTCATGCATGCACAGATAATAAAGATGTCTATATAGTCATACCCTTTCAGGCAAAATCTCTTCAAATGGATAAATATTCAGATCAAATTAAATTTTGTGTGCTTCGCCAGCCAAAATCATGTTACGCACCAATACGAACCTCCGCAAACTCCGCGATGACGTCACATTCGTGGCGAGCACTCTAGCTAACGCGTAATAAATCAGGCTTTAGCTTAATTAACCTACCTAATCCTTTAAATTCCACTTTCAGCTGAATATACTAGCATCTTAAAAAACAACTATAAATATATTATGCACTGACATCCTGGCAAAAACAAAAGAAATTAGTTAATAATACTATTATTTTTAAAAATGCTAAACAGCACTTGGAAAATATTTTTAAAAGTATTAAAATTTCACAAAGCGCCTAATAATTTGGACTTTAACTCTACATACAGAATGATAAAAAATGTATAGCCGCATGTGTGATGTTTAAAATAGTACAGCGACACCAGAGATACACAGAGTCATGCTAAATTTAACAAGCCGTCAAAAGTGTTGCCAAAGACACACAGAAAAAGCCGCTGGCGACATTACATTACATGCACATCAACAGATCATGCACTCTGAGATATGAGTGGCAGAAAAATTGCAACCCACAGTATTAGGGGAGTTTTCAGAGGCACGTAGGATAACTTAATTATTTGAAGCTGTAATAGCATTATTTGCGGATATGCATCATATTAAAGCAATGTTATGGTCACCACGATAGTACATTCCACGTGTATTACTGTCATTAGCTAATTAAAATAAATAAATAAAATGCACAGTCATCATATTCATTAAAATTGCTGTTATGTCATCTTGTGTTTGATGAGAGATGGATATTTAGGAATGGTAGGTGTTGGTGATAATATAACCAAATACCTTTTATGACACTCATGGTGTTATTTAGGATGACGGTGTGTATTGAAATTTGTGGTTAGTCCAGTTAATCATATGGTTTATTGAGGTTAAGTGACATAAGTGGCCTTTTGAGATGTGCTCCCATTGTATCTTCTAATCAAATAAAAAATATAGCTGCATAAATATAATACACCTTTTTTAAAAAGGATAGTTGACCTAAAAAGAAACTTTACAGTCAATTTACTAACCCTCAGGTCAACCGAGATGTAGAGTGAAAGTAAAATTTATTCAGACATTAATTTTATCTACAGATGAAGTCACAATGAGTCGCCCTCCTGTGAATTTTCTTTTCTTTTTTTAAATATTTCCCAAACGATGACAAACGGAGACATGAATTTTTCACAGTATTTCCTATAATATGTTTTCTCCTCTTATCTTATTCTGGCTAGAATAAAAGTGTTTTTTGATTTATTTAAAAAAATGTTAAGGTCAATATTATTAGCTCTCTTAAGCAATATTACGATTGTCTACAGAATAAACCATTGTTATACAATGACTTGCCTAATTACCCTAACTTAAAACCCTGATTAGCCTAGTTACGCCTTTAAAATGTCATTTAAGCTGAATACTAGTACCTTTAATTGTATATTATCGCAGTTTATTTGCTATCACTCAGCAGTAATACTAGAAAAATTTAGCAATTAAATAACTGTCTTAACATAAGAAAGACACAAAAAATGGTCCTTGACCCAAGAAGTGTATCTGAACATTGGACTGTGATCATTAAAGACACCTGTGATCGAGCAAGTTACATCTTACAGATATCTGGGGTTCTATATGGCCAGTGTTTTCTGTTGGAGAACACACACTGACAGCTTGTGCACACAACTACAACAGAGGCTTTATTTTTAAAAAGGCAGAGATTGTATAGGGTGGGTAGCAATCTCTTGCTTGTTTTTTACCGAGCTATGTTTAAACGTGTTATTCACTATGGAATCTAAGTCTGGTTTTGAAACCAGTGTGTTCAATTGAAAAATAAAATTGTTCATATTCAAATAACAGCCATGAAAATCATAGGAATAAAACAACATGAGTCCATACAGATCAAGGTTATAATAGTTTTGGATTTTTCATTAGTTTAGTTTCTATTTTATTTTGACTTTTTGTTTTCAAATTCAGTTAGTTTTAATTAGTTTTTAGAGGCAGATTTACTAGTTTTTATTAGTTCCTATATTTTGAAATTATTTAGTTTTAGTTTAGTTTTTATTAGTTTCAGTATTAGTTTAAATTTTTTTTTTCTAAATAAGGATATTTGTTAAGTGCAAGATTCAAAATCAACCAACTAAATTTTGCATAATAAAACTCAACCATAGATTTTTTAAAACATGTATTCAGAGGACACATGAACACTATCATCTACCACTACCATCTACCCATCCTCAAACTCAAATACAACAGCCCACAACAGGCAGCCTTAAGTACAATATGTGTGCAAGGCTGCTTCTGAGGTTAGATACACAGTAGTGATGGGAAGTTCAGATCTTTAACGTGGATGGTAGGACTCAACATTATGTAGTCAGTAATAGTAATTTGCGTGCTCGAATTATTTTTTTTTACAACTAAAAAGCTTACAGTAAGATTATGTATTGAATACATTTACATTGATAAAAACAAATGAGGTTTTTGCTATATTTTAGCAATTTTAGTTAGCTTTGTATGTACACAATACAGTTTCATTTAGTTCTAGTTTTTTTAAAACTCTCGTTTTTTATTTCAGTTATTGACAATTATTTTAAATTTTAGTTTTTGTTTATCTTTCGTTTTCGTTAACTGTAATAACGTTGATACAGACTCTATATGAACAGGCGGTCATGAGAAGAGCAATAAATATTAGTGCTGATTCCAAACATCCTCTTTTCAGTGAATATCAGCTGTTACCATCAGGAAAAAGACTGAGAATGCCAATGTTTAAGATCAATAGATTGAAGCTTTCGTTTGTTCCTAGCTTAATAAAACTGTTGAACTCTACCAATAAAAACGCACCTGTAGCACATTAGCACCTGACTGTTTTCTGTGCTTTATACATTTCATATTTACAGTTGAAGTCAGAACTATTAACCTAATTAACCTGGTTAAACCTTTAAATGTCACTTTAAGCTGTATAGAAGTGTCTTGAAAAATATCTAGTCAAATATTGTTTACTGTCATTATGGCAAAAGTAAAATAAATCAGCTATTAGAAATGAGTTATTAAAACTATTATGTTTAGAAATCAACTGTGTTGAACAAATCTTCTCTTCGTTAAACAGAAATTGGGAGAAAAATAAACAGGGGGGTTTATAATTCAGAGGGGGCTAATAATTTTGACTTCAACTGTATATTCGGCCTTGTTTTGAAAATAATGCATGTTCATAATTGTTTGTTCTTAATTGCTTGGCTTGTTTTATTTATTTTATTGTCTGCTTAGAGCAATGTTGTAGTACCTTTTTGCCTAAGACAAATTTCTTTTTGGGGACAAATAAAGTTTATTCTTTCCTATCCTATCCTATCCTATCCTATCCTATCCTATCCTATCCTATCCTATCCTATCCTATCCTATCCTATCCAAATATGACAAGAACTCATATTTAAACTGTGTCAGATTAAATTCATTTTCATATTTCTTGTAATCTTTGAAAGAAAAGTGAATATGTGATCATTTAAAATCATCCAAAAAGAATTCAGACATTTGTTAGCATGACTAAACACTCATCAGTAATTTATTGGTCCTCAACGAAAGCCTTTGCTGTAAACCAGACTCATGCAAACCTCATTGTTTCCACATACTCGCTGCGGCAGCTTCTTCACATCCTGTTGGTTTTAAGTTGACGCAGCACAAGTTTATTGGAAATACATGCTTCGGCCCACATTTTTGCAAAACAAAATGTACTGTTTGACTGCAGTTTCTAGGTAAAACAAATGCTATGGTGCAGAAGGACGCCAACAACTTTTTTTCCTTTTCACACTAATGATATCTACAGGGATATTATCGATGCTTAGTCTATAGTCAGTTAAAATTCTTGATTCTGATTGACTCGATTAATTAAAGACTATTGAATACACAAGACGTGTCACGTGATGTCATTTTGAATGGGGAGAAGTGTAACGGTCAATATTGCACATAAAGAGAAAAGGAGCCAATCACAAATGGCTATAGGAAAGTGATGTCCAAACTCGGTCCGGGAGGGCCCGGCATCATGCAGCATTTATCTCCAACTTGCCTAAATACACCTCCAAGGATGTTTCTAGAAAGCCTATAACAGCTTGATAAGCTAACCCAGGTGTGTCTGATTGGGGTTGGAACTAAACTTTGCAGGACACTTGCAGATTTTATTTATGTAAAAATGTAGGCTGAGAAACGCATTTTCAATGAGCTAGGAGTGGTATGAAGATTATGGGTAAAATATGTCACAGTGCAATATGTTGCCATCCTCACTTGCATATAAAGTGCCCAACACCCAATAAAGAAAAATATTAAAAATCAAATATTATATCTGGTTTCCAGTGGTGTGAAGTAAAAAAAAAATTACAAATACTCAAATGACTGTAATTGAGTAGTTTAAGGAATTGTACTTTACTAAGTAAATTGTACTTTTGCTTTGCCTTAAATACTTAGTGCTGAATTTAGTGCTGTATCTGTACTTTTACTCCAATGCTTTCCTTCAACATGTAGGCACTACTTTATTATTTTTCTTGTGTATAATCATTGGCTAGTAGAGATACAGAGGACTATAAGTAGAATAATCAGTTCAGGGATTGTTATCCAATCAAATCACATAGAAAATTGGATTTTACTGAACAACCTCAAGACACAAATTCATTACACGCAATAATCCAGAGACTGTTTAGACTTCATATCTCTGATGAGAAGATGGCGGATGTTTACAGTATGATGACCGAAATCACCAAATGATCTTAAACATTTACGAAATGCACTACAGAATGTTACGTTTTCACACACACACATGCACAAATTGAAACATCAACCTTTCACAGTGTAATACTCGCTAATATTGAGTACTCTCAAAAGGGCTACTTCTTACACATACTTTGAGTGATATTTACAACAGATACTTTTAATCTTCCTGCACTGCATTTTGGGGTAAGTAAATGGTAAATCTATTTGAGTAGAATTTTTCATTACTAAAAAATTATAAAAATTACCCCTTTGACAAGACATTTGAGTCGTTTGAACCTTTTTATAATAATATTGTTTTTAATCCACTTCCTCAAAAAGAGATGATATATTAAATGCATATATACTAAATATATATCGTCACCTTGGAATTATAAGGTTTTACAGTATCTGCGTTCTGAATGATTTTGAGATATTGAGCTTTAAAGTTTTTGCACTCCATAGCAAACAGTGTGTGTGTAACATTTGTTTTTTTTTTAAATAAAAAGTCTTAAAAATGTAAACAACTTATAAAAAAAATTCCCATAATGTAATTAAGTTTAATAAGAATATGTCAATAACTCAATTTTGACAAAAATGTCAGATAAGAACCTTATAATTCTAAGGTGACGATATATATATATATATATATATATATATATATATATATATATATATATATATATATATATATATATATATATATTAGGGCTGTTAAAATTAGCGCGTTAACATATGTGATTAATTTGAATTATTTAACGCAATAAAAAAAAAAATTATGCAAATAACACAGTTGCAGTTTTTTTTATTTCCTGTTGTGGCCGACGTGTGTTCAGGGACGGTGCATGCATAGAGGCGACCTAGGCAGCCGCCTTGAGCAGCAGAATAGTGAGCAAACCCCCCGGTCCTCACTTTCATACGCTACACACACCCCCTCCCTCACGGTCCTTACTTTCAACCGCTAACCGGTCACTTTCGTGTTGAGGGCGGCGTGATTGCCGTTTGCCTAGAGCACCAGTTCAGCTTCCTTTGGCCCTGCTTGTGTTTAACGTGCAAAGAAATTTGGATAAGACCAAGGACGCGCTTTTAGAAGGAAAGTTTCAGTATAAAACAATTAATGTCGCATCACCAGGCTATCCTGCATTTCCTCCAGAGTTTCATACAATTTCGGGAGTTTCATTTTTAATCTTTAGACTTTAACGGCAGTTCAGCAGTTCACTCTCATTCAGCATATTATCATTCAGGATGTTTTAATAGAATTTGATACCGCATTGCGAACGGAAAGAAAAACCTCCGCATTTTGGGACTCGCGTGATCCTTTAAGATAATCAAAAATTGATGCTTACATGGTAAACTCTTAATCAATATTATCTTAATCATAATAGCGGAGTATTGGTGTCCATGTAAATGTACTCAGTGAAAGTGGCAGATGAAGTCGCAACCTGTCAAAGACAGCAAAATTCCCTGCCTTTAAGCTACTTCCATGAGCCCTCACATTTCATATGTTTGACATGTTTCCCCCTACACGCAACCTTTGTAAAGCGTCTGCTTCACGTTGCTGTGGCAAAAACATTGCTTGTAAGTTTAAGAAAATTTGATGAACGCGATTGTGCATGTTGATGAATCTAAAGGGATCCCTCGCTCATCGCGTGCACTGTCTCTGTGTATCTCTCTGTGTGTGTGTGTGTGTGTGTCTGTGTGTGTTTGTAATCCACTAATAATCCAACATGAAAATCATTTTTGCTTGTTATTGGCATTGATTGTTTTGAAATTAAAATGACACTTACATACCTGTGTTTTTATTTCTGTAATAAATAAAGCGTTTCGTGATTAATCATGATTAACTACAAGAAAAGTGTGATTAATTAAGATAATTTTTTTAATCATTTGACAGCCCTAATATATATATATATATATATATATATATATATATATATATATATATATATATATATATATATATATATATATATATATATATTTAAATATATATATATATATATATATATATATATATTTAACAGTTAAATTTCCTGCACAGACTTATCATTTCACTTCATGAAACCACAATGTAAAATCAAGAGCCTTTTTATTTTTTGATAATGAAAGTGGTATTGAGAAACATTAGATGAATCACCAAAACCATCCTTTACCTAAACTAAGCTTTATGTTCTACTGAATTTATTTTAAAATATTTGGCTGAACTAATTTGATCCCACTGGCATCTTGCCATCTCCATCCAGCATTTTACATCCCAAAACGCACATAGAAGTATGTGGATGCTATTGTGGCATCATTATTACCTCTGTCCTCCACGTCTGTTGAGTGTTTTTTGGTGTCCACTTGTCTTTCTCCTGATTCTCATCAGAGAAGTGATCTTCTTTAACCTGTAAAAATGCACACGCAAATCACACACAGACTTTGTTCATGAACCTACAGGACATTCCAGCAGCATTTTGGATTTCATTTGGAAGCTAATTCACATGGCAACTAACTGGAGATGCATTTATATCTGTAGTATGTAGATTTTCTGCATGTATGAGATACCAGAAGGAATATGCAATGTAATGTGCTCATTTTGACAGGCCATTTCACAAACTAACCAGAATAAAAAAAAAAACTCATTATTTTTAACCCTACCATGATATAAACCTGATTTCTGCATGCAACAAGATAATAAGTTTTTACCGAACGTTGAGCAGCAGCAGCTTTTGCCCAGACAACAGATTCACCACGGATGGTTACTTCTAGAAGAGAAACAGAGCAAATATTTAGTTGAGTAGCCAATTAATTACTTAAACCTGGCCGACCATGTGTGTGTGTTTGATCCATGACAGCGACATTAGATTGCCATTGATGGTGTAGGATTTCTGCACATAGACGGAAACTGATTCCTTGTTCACATCAATCTTTAACAGCAGGGAAGCATTAACTTACACTCCATCAATCTCTCCCTCACACACACGCACACACACACACGCACACACGCGCACGCACGCACGCACGCACGCACGCACGCACGCACACACGCACGCACGCACGCACGCACACACACACACACACAAACACACACAAAACACACTTCCAATTGGACTGCAATCATATTAAACCACAAACAAATATTGATTATTATACAAAAACGTTGGCTACATCATCAACATCATTGATGAAATTAAATGCAAATTTGAAAATAAATTTAAATCTGTGGCAAAATATCTAATATTTTTCTTGTGGTTGCCAGATGTTAAGACTTTCAAGCCTGTTTTACTTTATCTTCCTAACCTGGCAACCGTGAGATTGTGTCTGCTCTGTACTGAAGAAAAAAAAAACACAGAAGAGCACATGGAGTTTAAAAAGTGTGTGAGAGTTAGTTTGAGCCCTTAAGAAAATGGGTTTCCAGATACATAAAACAAGCCACTTCATGGTGCTGCTTTCCCATATTCTGCCAAGATGATGTTCAAGCAGTTAAAAGTGACATTAGATAAAATGTTCAATTTTGTAAGTTTGTGTGCATTTAGCAAGGTTGTTATTGTGTTTGTCAGTTCAGACAAGTTGAAAATAAAAACATGAAGCTTGTTTTTTATAAACACTTAATTTATGTGCCACAATTGACCTTATTGAACTTTCTGCCGGTTTATATGTAACCAGCTACATCTTCACATGTGCCTGCCTCTTAACTGAGTCACTTTTCATACATTTAGACATTTGTTCGAATACATTTTTCATTAGCTATGTTTTCATCCGCCTATTTTTGTGAGTATTTTAGATATGCGCATAAAAAAAAATGGTTGATGGAAACGGCAAGATACACATTAATTTTGAAAATGAGCATAAAAAACATTTGTGCATAACTGAGTAGGATAAACTTTTCATTCGATAAAAAAAAAGATGTGTATACTACTACCATGGAAACACTTTTACTGAACAAATTCCAGTATGTGCATAAAAAAGGTCATGTGATTTTGTTATAAGATCATGTGATGATAAAAAATGTGTGTGAATGGACAAATCAGAAGGCTGAGCACACTGTAAAACATCTGAAATTATGTTTTGGTCATTCTAAAATGCTGTAACAATGTCGTTTACAATGTCCCCTGCTGAAAAAAAGGCTTACACTGAGGACTAAGGTCGTATTCACACTAGGTACAATTGCCTCGAACCAGGCCAAAGCACGCTTGTCCCCCCTCCCGTCTCCCCCGACGGCCCGCGCTCACACCATATCGGGCCTCGGCACGCTTACGTCATCGCTGCTGCTCTGTTCAGTGAAGCGCTCTCTATGGCAAGCCTTTTTAGCATTTAAATCTTTGTTCTGACTCCATAAATATATTTAGAGATATCTCTAATTATATTTTGACTAGTCATAATTATAATTCCACTACTCAGAATGACAATTAGAGATATCTGCAATTACAATTGTACTAGTACGAAATCAGATTGGAGATATCTGCAAATATATTATGACTAGTCGTATTCCTCCATTGACTTCCATTGAAAAATATTTGCAGATATCTCTAAATGAGTTTTGATTAGTCACAATTGTAGTTAGAGATATCTCCAAATGAATTTTGACTAGTAACAATTGTAATTAGAGATATCTCTGAGTTTTTACTAGTCATAATACATTTGGAGATATCTTTAATTCGTCATATTTAGAGATATTTACAAATATATTTGAAGATATCTCTAATTAATTTACTAATAGTCGAATTACAGTTGTAGATATCTTGAATTGGATTTTTGACTAGTCAAAATTCATTTGGAGATATCTCTAATTACAATTGTGACTAGTCAAAACTCATTTAGAGATATCTGCAAATATTTTTCAAGTCAATGGAAGAATATGACTAGTCAGTCATAATATATTTGCAGATTTCTCCAATCTGACTAGTCGAATTATAATTATGCCTAGTCAAAATATAATTAGAGATATCTCCAAATATATTTATGGAGTCAGAACAAGGTTTAAATGCTAAAACGGCTTGCCATACACTCTCACCCAGTAGCACAGTGGAGATTTCTCTAGTTATATCCTTTCAGTTGTTTGTTACGCAGTGATATGCAGTCAAATATTTCACCAAACAGTCCTTAGGGATGCGGTGACACGCAGTCAGATATTTCACCGGACAGATCCGCCACTTTTGGCGCTCATAAACAATCATTAAGCTCTCGTTCTGCAGGAATGAGGAGGTCTGCTAAAGGCGCGCAGCTGTCATGCTGTGAGGAGTTCTCGTCTTTAATAAACTACGGCAGTTTGCGTTCACTGAACAGTAAGAATGATTAGTAAACACATATGAAACAGCCCCTTAAAAGTCACGTCTCGCTTTCAGTTTCGGGCTTTGGTGGTTTTGCACTCACACACGAGCGTACCGCGCCAAAGCCCAAGTGTACCGCGCTCAGGCACACCTCTTCCAACCGGGCCAGGGCCGGCCAAGTGAACCGTGCTTGAGCCCGATTCAGCGCACTCACACTTCTCAAACAATCCGGGAAACGGGCCTGGGAACGGTACGGATGGCATACTGTGAGTAGGCCCTAAAATGCCTGGTGTAGAGCGGTAAGCTTTTCCTAAACAAGAAAGCAGTGTGTACAGAGGTGGTCAATAGGCCCTCTGCTCCAAGGGACTGGCCACTGAAATAAAAAAACGGATGTGCATAACTAAGATAAACTTTTCATTTGATAAGAAAAGGTATATAAACTACGATGCAAACACTTTCACTAAACAAATTCCAGTGTGTGCATTAAAAAAGGTCATGTGATCTTGTTATAAGAGATTATGTGATGACAAAAATGTGGGGGAATTGATAAACCAGCAGACTAAGCACATTGTAAAACAACTGAAATGTTGTTTTGGTCATTCTAAAACGGCGTAACTGTTTCAGTATTAGTTTTATTTTATTATTAATGACCTCCAGAACTGTCAAGAGCATCTGTGCTCCGCATCTCATGCCTTCAAATGCCTCCGCGCGCTCATTATGGGTCAGCATCATTTTCTGACGTGAAAGTCATTTATTAAAATGTAGAAAAGATTCATGCAGCTTCTCCTACTGCAGCAAATTTAAAAGAAATTAATTCTTTTTACTGTTGATATTTGGTGCCAGTTAATCAAGGACTGATGATTTTGTTCGCTTTGATTTTTATGGAAACGCTGCTTTATTCGCACGTCTTTTTTGCAACATTCCAGTTTTGCACATAAATTTAATTAGCATCTTTGGATGGTAACATAGCTAATGATAATGGCAGGCTGCAATGTCAAGTAATGATCAATAATACGCAACGATTATGCACGTGAATACAACCACGTGAATGTCCAAACATATATGTAAGTTATAAGTTCACATTTTTGTTGGTCTGGAGATGAAATATAACACAAGAAACGTAATTTAAATATTTTCCAGTTGGCTAGATATCAATTACTAGTCAAACAACTTTACTGATTCCTCTGTATTTGACGGTTTTCTTGCGAGTCTGCCATGTTTGTAGTTTGTTTACACCTTTTTTTTGGTTTTTACCAGATTTTGCAGTTCTAATCGAATTTACATCGAACGTGCAATGTATTGTGTCCGGTATTATTAGTTAGAGTATGGATGCTTCTACACTTCGAACTGTTACCGGAAAAAGTAAACCATCTGGGAACCTTTGGCATACACTTTTTAACATACTAGTTTGGGACAGACTAAGTCTATTTTTGAATACTATCTAGAATGGATAGTATGCCAATTGAGATGCAGCATGTGTGTTTACAGAGAAGTGTGCTTAACCTCGCACATTGGTGCTATAGCAACAAAGAACGCAGGAAATGACGAGTCACCTGACCCCTGCGCCACTGAACACACACTGCAGGGAGGCCAGCTATTATGGTCTGTGTCTTCAGGTGTATTTGCACACTGGGCGGTGTGAACTTTTCTTAGTGTGCGAGCAAGAACAAATGAGCTGAAAGAAGGGACCCAGAGGACTTCTGTGTCTCATGTGCACGTTCAAAGCAAGCCTTTCTTCATTTCCCAAATCCTTTCTTTCACCATCCACCCCAGAGGTCACTGGCAGCCCCCAGAGGAATGTCGAGTTTGTTTAAAAGAGGGTAGAAAAGCCGCCCGTGCCCAGGAGATAACGGGATAAAGAGACAACAGAGAGTTTGGGACCGGCAATACTGTAGTCTCCTTACATGCACCTGCTCTCTGATAATCCTCATACAAAATTAAAATAATCAGCAAAGGGAGTCAATCTATCAATCAATCTAAAAATAAAATCCAGCACTTGGAACACTGGTAAAAAAAAAAAAAAAGTCACACGGGTACATCATCACTTCACACTGACATACAAAAAAACACAGCAGTCTGTCTGAACTATGCACAAGGATGACCAGACTCAAAATGTAAGATGAACACAACAGATGAACAAACTAAAAACAACACAAATAGTCAATCAACGGTGGGACTACCAACTACACTGTAAAAAAATATCTGTAAATTGACAGTTTTACGCATTTTGTGATTCATTGCTATTTGTTTTTCATTTATTTCTGCTTTTGAATTGCATAATGCCGAGTTCAGACTGCATGCTTTTTAGAGGTGTGAACCTATACTGGTCTCACGGTTCGGTTACGATTATCATGCCTTCGATTCGGTTCAATTCGATATCTCGGTGCATCACGGTGCATTGACGATGCTTTCCAATACAGTGTTATATTTTAGGGGGAGGCTATAACAAGCTGTCTGTATAAACACACAGTACCACACTGTCTCTCATTCAAACACATACACAAACATAGACAGCACCAAAGAAACAAACACACACACACACGCACACACACACATACACGCACGCACGCACGCAAGCACTTAAGCCCTCGCAACAGGGAGAGCTCGCGCTGAGCGGAGCAGAAAAACGAAAAAACGAAAAAAAAAGAAGCACTTTTCCGACGGTCCCTTACAGAGAGCTCCTCTCAGCGCGAGCTCTCCCGGCTAAGTAAATATTGCGAGGGCTTAAACGGAGCAGTGGTCGTAATATCGAGCGAAAAAGATAAAAAGACAGCTGTGAAACATAACCAGCTTTGTCTTTTTGTAGGAAACACACTTTAGATCTTTTTAGGGTAAGATGTTTTTGAGTTATTGCCGTCTATAACTGAATGTGTGTCAAGAATTTTGAAAACAAAACCAACTGAACCGCGGTCCTTTCTGTTGCCCCCCTGGATATACAGCACCCTTAGCATTTGCCTTTGGTGCCTATGCCACGGGCCGATCCTGAGTTGGCTGAGTGTTGTAAATACTCGCTCCCACCTCCCTCGCGACAGAGCGCACAGGAGATAAATGACGTCCGTACATAATAACCGGTTATGATTATTACTGAACCGATACCTTATTGTCCGCGTCTGCATCACGGTGCACCGAAAAAACAATTAATTTTGACACCCCTAATGCTTTTCAAAGTAGTCGTGTCACAGATGTTTTCCCACTGCATGACTATCTGGGCTAGCGTTTTGTCGCTGCTTTGCTTACACTGCAAGATGAATCGGCGACAGGGGCTTTTGCATTGCATGACTTTACAATAGGAAGAACCACTGACAACTTCGTCCAAACTACATCTCAGAGCCAAAAATACAGTATACCTTTTGTTATTAACTACATAATAAGAAAGAAGCCTTTAAGGGGGTAGAACATGTAAATATTTGCTAACCTGGGTTTGAAGAGATTTAGCAATTTCTCCTCAACTTTCTGTATGAAACGTCAAACAGACACGGATGCTCCTGTCAAACCTCCACTAGTTTTTCCTCCATTTCTTGGGTCCAAATAAACCGAAAATAAGCGCTTTTAACAACTCCCTCAACCTCCCGCTGGCCTGCAAGTACAGGTACAAACACACACGAACACGTGAATGCTGCTCTCTCATTGGCTGTAGGTGATCGATGTTATTTTCAGTAAAAACTCATTTCACACGGCATTTTTTGAATCGCCGACAGCTCCAGATATTTAGCACGGCAAATATCTCACAGGAATCTGTGACTCATCTGTGATTCTCTCAGATTGCGTCTTTGATCGTTCATACGATGAGATTGTCACTCACGTGCACGAGCACCGATTTGCCTGCGATTCAGGCTTTTGTCGTAGATTTCTCAAAATCTGTCGGTGAGTCAAAATCGGGGCTAAAATCATGCAGTCTGAACTCACCACAATGGGAGCGTGATCTTTCTTCCAAGTTTTAACCTTGAAAAGTTTGTAAAAGTGACTTTCATGAACATTGTGTTGTGCATTATGCTGCAAAAACCTTATAATAAGCTGTCAGTAAATTTTTTGTTATTTAACAGACTTGGTTCTCTATATACCATGCTCGGCATATATAAAAAAATCACCACACAAATCTATCTTTTAAATTCACATTTTTAACAGGAAAGACAATGTTATATTTGTGCAACATTTGAAGTGGATTAAAAACGTTTTTCTAAAATTGTCCTAAGACAAGAATGGGTGTTGTTGAATAATTTTAGAACAACTTGGGTGAAAGGTTTTAATCCACTTCAAATGTGGACTGCTATATATTAGATAAGTCAGTGCTGAAGCCAAATCTAGAGCTTATCTAACAAAATAACTTACGATAACAGTCCAAAAACTAGTACACCTAAATGTATATGTTATAGAAAAATATTAAATACAAATTAGGAGAAGCAAAAAATAAAAAATAAAAAGGATAAATTTTGTTAAAAATTTGGAAGGTTGTAAACCGTTTTTGCAATATTTTGCTTGAATTAAATAGTATTATTTTTCCATTTCTAAATATGTTTGGTGACTAAAATATGATGTTAATAAATATATTTGTTTAATAAATCTGTTTTGTTTAAATGCATCAAAATACACACTTACATTCACTGAGAAATGGATAAAAACATTCATCTTCAAAATGAGCTGTACTCCATTATGCTGAGCACTATATTACTCCTTAAACAATACTGGTCACACTTTATTTTGATGGTCCGTTTATTGAATTTCAGTTACACTGCATCTACATGTCAGCAGATTCTCATTAAATTATAAGTAGACGGTTTGAGTTAGGGTTAGTTTAAGTTGACATGTACTAGCAAAGTTTCTCATAAATGTCTGTTTAGCAGCAGTATCAACAGATATTAAGCAGATAGTCTACTTGTTTTTAAAGATATGTGTAAATCTGGATTTTTTTGACAATGCTATAGACTGTAAGCTCATTCACACCCATACACTACGGACAATTTCGCCTATACCCAATTCACCTATACTGCATCCGCATGTCTTTGGACTGTGGGGGAAACCGGAGTACCTAGAGGAAACCCACACCAACACAGGGAGAACATGCAAACACACAGAAATGCCAACTGGTCCAGCCGGGACTCGAACCAGCAACCTTCTTGCTGTGAGGCGACAGTGCTAACCACTAAGCCACCCAAAAAGGAACATTAAGCATTTTGGCCTGTCATATACACAACAAGTCAGTGGACAAACAAACACTTGAAATGTGGTTGAAAACAACACCATTACGGTCTTCAAATAAGCTACAAAGATAAGATTTTGTGAAAATAGTGAAATCATGCATCTCTGATTTCATGTACTCTCTGAGCAATTATATGACTGGTACTCGTTTTCAAAGATCTGTGTTAATCTGGATTTTTTTGGACGATGTTGTTGACTGTATGCTACATGTTTAAATGCATTTTAATATTTTTTGTTGTACATTTTCACGAGACCGACATTATTACATCACATTATTAAACACTAACTGTGGCTACATCAATAATACCATTGATGAAAAAAACAATATTAAATACTCATTAACAAAAAATCTAATATTTTTCTTGTGGTTGCCAGATGTCAAGATTTCATGCATTTTCATGTATGTTTTACTTTATCTTTGTAACCTGGCAACTGTGAGCTTGTGCCCCGCTTTGCACTGAAGAAACCCCCCACAGATGAGCAGAAAACAACAGCAAATTGAACTTAAGCAATAACCATTGGGAGAGTTTACACAAATAAAAGTGAAATACATCCAGTCTGTGCAGTAAATCCATAATCAAACATTCTCACTGACGCATTTGACTAAATATAAATCGAGGATCTTAACTGTGTTCAAGTCAGCGCTTGTGTTTGCTAAATAAATGCAACTACAAAACCTCTGTGCCACCAAACAAAATATATCATTTGCAATAAATATAAGATTAAA
Organism: Danio rerio; assembly: GCF_052040795.2. NCBI lineage: Eukaryota > Metazoa > Chordata > Actinopteri > Cypriniformes > Danionidae > Danio > Danio rerio. Next base: position 7,749,324 of record NC_141038.1, on the reverse strand, counting down.
ACATTTATTATTTTCATCTGTGAGTTTTATCAATTTTGTGTGTGTGCGGGTTAGGGTTAGACACATTATATATATATATAATTTATATATATATATATATATATATATATATATATATATATATATATATATATATATATATATAAATTATATATATATATATATATATATATATATATATATATATATATATATATATAAATTATATATATATATATATATATATATATATATATATATATATATATATATATATATATATAATATATATATATATATATATATATAAATTATATATATATATATATATAAATAAATTATATATATATATATATATATATATATATATATATATATATATATATATAATATATATATATATATATATATATATATAAATTATATATATATATATATATAAATAAATTATATATATATATATATATATATATATATAATTTATTTTTATATATATATATATATATAATTTATATATATATATATATATATATATATATATATATATATATATATATATATATATATATATATAGATGTATGTATGTATGTATGTATGTATGTATGTATGTATATATATATATATATATATGTATATATATATATATACATACATACATACATACATACATATATATATAAAAACTATACTTTCATGCCTTCTTCATCTAGGGGGGCTTTTCAGTTGATTCTTAATTTGCTTTTGTATAATGTTATTATTAGCAGTATTATTTATTATATGCATATTTATATTTGTTTTGTTAAAAACAGGCTTAGACTTGTCCACTTGTCAGGTTTTAGACCATATAGGGCACAGCATGTGTATTTGAATATAGCTCAGTTGTTTGAACACACTTGGTTTTTATTGTTTATTTATTCGTTGGCTGGAAATCAGAACTGAATTTAGAAATAGTTTAAAAACAAATCTTTGCACTTAACAAACTAAATTAATCATGTATAAGCTAAAGGATGTCTGTGCATACAACATTTTTCCTTATCCACATCAGTGAAAGTGAAAGTAAAGAATGTGGATGCTCATCTCTCATTTTTGCGCTGTGGATGCTCTGTTTAAGTATTTTCTCGCCATGAAAATAGCAAATGCGCTATGGAGCAATGCATCTGACTCTTAAAGGGAATGGGAGATGAGACTCTCATTGGTTTATTTTTAAACACACCTATAACTCATTAAGAGAATAAGCTCAACCCTGTTAGACCATGCGCCGCGATGCAAAGCGGATTTTTCGGTCCTTAAAATAAGTGAATTTTGACACGTCCTTAATGCTTTTGCGCCCTGCACTTTGGACTTTGTGCATGGATCATCAAAATAGAGCCCTATATCTGCTCATAATCCGCAAAAAAAGAAGTTACATTAAGTACATTTTGCAGCTATTTACATTCATCTCATTGGTCAGTAATTACCTCACAGCAAAAAGGTTGCTGGTTGGCAGTATATGAGCGTGAATGAGCATGTATGGGTGTTTCCATGTACTGGCTAGAAGGGCATCCGTTGCGTAAAACATGCCAGAATAGTCGACGGCTCATTACACTATGGTGACCTAAGGCGAAGGAAAAATGAATGAATGAATGTTTAGCCAAAGACAATCTGTCATCAGCTCATCAATTATTTTTGTGCTTTTAGCATCTCCTCGCTTTAACTTGCATGCATTTTAGTCAATCTGATAAGTGGACAATGTAGAATAAACATGTTAATAGGGTCTAAATTGTTTTAAGCTTTCAGTGATAGTCAACAATGCATTTGAGCGTATTGCTTTCAGTGTAAACAAACACTCATGCGGTTGAATGTATTTGAATTTTGAGACAGGCACAAAAGACCACTTGCTCTCTGCCTACTGACTCCACATGATCCATTTGGCACTTGCTGAGAGAACACACACCAAAATAAGGTATTAATTTCTCTGCATTGTACAAAATCAAAAACAAATTGTAGCCACTATCCACATGGATCATTGACTTGCTTTTCTACCCAATCCGAAGTCATGTAACAGGAGTTTGTCCTAGGATACACAAACAATCGTAACAAAAAAGATCATTATCATGATAACAGTATTTGCAATTTCTGTATCAGTGTTGATTTTGGTAGCAAATCTTGATGTAGTTTTAGTTAAGTCTTTTCACTAAAATACCAATAGCTGCACATCGTGATTTTGCCAAGAACAATGCGATCACCATCAATGTTGATCCTGGAACATCATTTTTGTTGGAAAATGTAACCCATACCCATTCCCTACCCCTAAACCAAACTATAACTGTAAATTATTCCCAAAATCAGAGGGAATAATAGTTGAATAACAATCATGTAGAAGTGCAGAACCCTAACCGTAAGCCTAAACTTAACATAAACAGTAAACATATTCCTTAATTCTGATTGGCTGATTGGAATGCTGTTCCAGGATCGATATAGATGTTAATCCAGGAACATCTCCTACTTGGTGAAATCAGGTTGGTGGCCAATAGCTTGAATAAAGATTTAGTCTTCAGAATCCATGTAGTTTTAGATTAGTAGTCTAGTTTTAGTCAATGAAAACTTGACATATTAGCAACACAATTATTGTTATTATTATTATTATTATTTTTAACAGTACAATCAATCTACTCCGTCAAACTCCAGCGCTCAAATGTTAACAGGAAATGGACGTTTTTAAAATCTCAATATCGATTGATATCGAATTCCAGTATCGTGACAACACTAATACATTGTTATCTGTATTGACTTCAATACAATTTTTATGTTTCAATAAGAAATTATTCTAAATAAATAAAGAAATATACAAATAAAAATCAATAAATATGACAATTTTACATTTTAAAAAACTTGTTGAATTTTAAGTTTTCAATTTTAACCAATTTTTTTTAAATGTAAATTAGTCATATTTTTTATTGTTATTTGTATATTTCTTTCTTTTTCAAGATGCATTTCTAAAAACATCTATTAAAGTGCTTTGAGCATGAAATTCTTGTCTAGAACATTTTTAAAAAATTGTCACATTCTATTGAAATGAGAGAGTGGCTTGACAGTATTTCTGTGATCAATAGAGTACTGAAAAATCACTCAAGGTACAAAAATGGCCAAAAATGTAGTGCAATTAGTGTAAAAGTATCTGTTGTAAATATTACTCAAAATATGAGTAAATAGTAGACCTTTTAAAAGTAAGAGTAGCGAGAACTGAGTATTACGCTGTGAAAGGCTGATGTGTTTATATGCAATTTGTGCATGTGTGAGTGTAAATGTAGCATTTACAGTAGTTATCGTTTAAGACTATTTAGTGATTTCATTCCTGCAGGCACAGGATGTTAACATGACGTCAGATTGACGTTGTACCCCGGCATCGTGAGACGCTGCATTTTGTTTGGAAATGAAAATTGAGTTGACATCAGAACTCAACCTCAGGCCGACGTCAATGTTCAACGTCGGACAGACGTTAAATTTTGGTTTCTTTCCAACACAACCTAAAAAACAAAACACTATCAAAGTCAAATGATGTTACAGCTTGACGTTGTGTGGACGTTCCCAATATGACATCTATTAGATGTTGGATTTTGGTTGCCATACCTGATGAATAAATGCCAGTATTTCATGTCAATATGACGTTTGGTTAAAGAAGATGTTGGCTTGACGTTGGATTTTAGCCACTTTCTAACACAACCTAAAAATCCAAGTCATTTCACATCAGTATTTAATGTAAAAAAAATAAAAATAAAAAACATTGTCCTTACACACTGGAGACCTAAATCTAATATTGACGGTCTATGACAATGTGTGTCTGCTGGGATCATGCAGCCTAAACAGCCTCTCGGTCATTGCATGTAAAGATTTTGAACATCCTCTTGGACACTTTTAATGCGTCCAAAAGGTTTGTTGTATTTATAAAGCACAAGTCTTGAATTAGTTCAAAAGGATGCAATTTACTATCTATGTTTGATCAGGACTGATTTTTCCACTGAGTAGAAAAAATAAAGTAGTGATTGCAGGTTGAAGGAAAGTAGTGCAATAAAAGTACAAATACTGCACTAAAAATGTACTCAAGGGAAAGAAAAAGAACAAATTTTTAAAACTTCCTATTAAATTACAATTCCTCAGAAAAACTACTCAATTACAGTAATTAGAGTATTTGTAATTTGTTATTTTACAACACTGCAGTGATTACACGTAGGGTGTACATGTATTCTTCAATAACTACTAGAGAACCAACAATATGGCATCTGGTATAAAAATTCTCAATGAAACAAAATTTAAAGCGTCTCATTATGCTTGGGTTGATCCCTTGCTATTTATTATTAGTTAATCCAGGATATAAAGAATGCATCATGTCATCATGCAAAATACAGTCAAACCCGAAACTATTCATTTCCCTGGCAAATTTGTGAAATGACGCAGGCTTCTCCTAAACAATAACATGACAATGTACAAGATTGTGCTTCATTGTGGAACAATATATTTCTCAGCTTTTATTTACCTGTAAACACAAAGCAGTAGTCAGAATTTGTCAGTCATTGTCATGACTGTATATGCATATTCAAAGTCAGAGAATGCATGAGCGATTGCACGTCAATGCCGTATGTAGGTCAAACACTCGTTTTATTTTGGAAATCCAGAAGGAACAAGGAACTTAAAAATCCCACTGAAGCGACTTCCTCACAATCAGATCCCAGCCCAGGCAGAGCTCGACTGGACAGCTGTTGCTTTTAATCTGATTTCACTCGCAGGCAGTGTGAGCTTACAATTCAGATGTAATTTTAGATGCACATTAGCAGACTGATGTCCAGGTGGTGTGACACTGCCACTGCTCCTCTGACCTGATACTGACCTCAAACCAGAGGACAAACTCCTTCTGCAGGTCAGAGCTCACCTGACGTCTCTCAGGTTTCCAAATAAGCTTCTCTTTGTACGGATTTCATAATGTGGAACCAAAGAAAATTGATTAAAAATGGCTGTAAGTTTCACTGCTGCCAGGTTAGCAGATGAATGAAAGCAGAATAGACAAAGAATTAGGGGTGCAAGAATACAGACTTCTCATAGTTTGTTTTTTGTTATAGGGTCACGGTTTCAGTAATCATACTGTATGTTCAGTAGAAAATCTGACATTGTGATATTTTATTTCGCTGCAATTAACACTACCTGACAAAAGTCTTGTCATCGATCCCAGTTTTAACAGCAACAAATAGTAACTTGACGTCTTGTTGATAATTTGATAAAATGGCAGAAGGTAGATTTTTTGAAGTGCATCCCAATCATCACAAATAATGCAGAAGACCTATTGGAACCAGCATGGACCAAAGATTCTCAGAGAAATCAGTCAAGTTTGGTGAAGAAAAAAATCATGGTTTGATTTTAGTTCATTTTTTAGACATTTAGACATTTAGTATGATGGCATGCGAGAGATCTACAGAGTGGATAGCTCCTTCTCATACTTCAGCCTCCACATCAAAGTTCCTGAAAGCAAAGATCAATGTGGTCTAGGATTGGCCAACCAAGTCACCAGATATGAACATTATTGAGCATGTCTGAGGTAAGATGAAGGAGGAGGCATTGAAGATGAATCCAAAGCATCTTGATGAACTCTGGGAGTCCTGCAAGAACGCTTTCTTCGTCATTCCAGATGACTTTATTAATAAGATATTAGAGTCGTTGCAGAGATGTATGGATACAATCCCACAAGCTCATGGGAGTCATACACAATAATCATTCTTTTTCCACTGCAGCATGACTTTATATTCTGTACTGGACATTATTTCTGTTAGATGACAAGACTTTTGTCTAAGCAAAGACCTTACTGTCCTAATTGAATAATTAAAAATTAAGGCATGATCATGTTTATTTTGGTAATATAAGTGTAATCTAGAGGCCTTTGCCTTTCATATAAGCCACTTCTGATATCAAATGATCAGCTGGAAGTTATTATTTGTTGTTCCTAAAACTTGAATAGTTTTGTCAGGTGTATATTGTGATATGAATGCAATTTCAGCTGATGATTTGAATAGCTCTATTTGGAAAATTTTCATTCATTTAGATCAACTAGGATGATCAAGTCTTTTCCAATGCAGTGCATCAGCATAAAACGTAATGAAGTTGAAGCACATAAATACTACAGAGCAAAAATAAAAATGTCGGAGGTGGAAATTTTCTAATAAATAAGATGCAAAAATACACTGATTAAAAATTTATTTTAAAAACTGACATTGGATATTTATTTTATAAAAAATATAAAAACATAAAGCCTGAGAATTACCAGTTTAAACCAGACTGAAATTAATGGAAGTTTTAGAATTATAAATTTGGGATTATTTTATGCTGCAGTGGTTTGGCAAATCTATTTAACACTTCATGGCTAATTAAACAAAAATTATTTTTGAGACTCAAAGATAAACATGCAAATGGCTTCAAAATGTTCTGTATGGAAGAGGAAAATGCAAAAAAAGTTATGCATCCAAAAAAATTATTAAATAAAATGTATACAAAAAAATTCAAATGTAAACAAAATTAAAAAAATAAAATAAAATAAGGATCATTATTTTAAAATGTATTTATTTATATCTAAGTAGTTGCAATATTTCTAAAACTTTGCATCTTTTATTATTATGCATGTATTCTGGGACCATAATGTAAAACAAGCTGACATGCTATTATAATCATTGTGCTGCACTGTTTGTATTATTTGCATTGCATTGTGTTAATGATAATAAATTACGCAATTTGCCATAATAAGCTCCCCATAAGAGCAAACACACTAGGTCAATAAACTCGAGCTCCTCCCTTAGTAAGTCTATTTAAAAACACAAAAAGAAGAAAATATGTGGCTGAAAGTGCACTCCTGGTACAACAAAATGGCTGTAAAAGACTGTAAATCAACATTACTGTAGAATGTATGGGAAAAACTAAAATATAACCTAAAATCTTATTAGAAACAGGCATGTTCAGAAAACAGATAAGAGATTATAAACTGCATCTAACTAGAAATTGGATCAATTAAATAAAAAAAAACAATTAAACAATTAGAGGTTGCAATGTGTTTTTGCAATGTGCAATGTGTAACTATTTACAGCATTTACATCCTTATATCAATATCGCAATGCTAATTTCTGCATATAATAATACAACAACTAAAGTACGTTATAGGGCTACAATATTGGATATTTTTTACCTTGCAATATTTTTTCTCTGCGATATAATTTCACTTTAATAGCTCCATTTGCAAAGTCATAACTTGGGATGTTTCTTTAGGGGAATGAAATATAAATATATTTTTATGTAGTTTATTATATACATAAACTACAGTCATAAACACAATAGAGCAAATATTAAAGTGAAATAAACTGTACTTTATGGTTTTCTGGAGAGGGCAACAGTAGTCGGAAATTGAAATAATCAAAAGTAAAATAGTACTGTATAGTCTTCACCATATAAAAATTAAACTAATCTTTATGAAACTTCTTTATACACTACTAAAATGCTATAAACTCTCTTCAAATGCTGACACACTCACAGGCCCTGAAAACACATGCAGATGAAAAACTTTCACCCTATTACTGTTCAATTCTGCAGCATCTCCACAAATCTCCTGTGCTTTGACCTGTGGTTTCTGGTCATCTATAATCCCAACTCCACTTTGCATATGCATAATAATATATTGTGCAGCCCTAGTTCATAAGCAATTTTTTTACTAATTATTAATATTCATGTAAACAGTGAAATACTAAAAATTAAGATCAAATACTGCTAAAATGAGCTTATAAAAAAGCTACTCTGTTTAATTATTTACTGTTTAATTCCCCCTCAATCATTCTTATGATAAAAATGCAAGTATGATAAATTATTATGAAATCATTTTAATTTATCGCAAATTAAAAGAGAACTAATGAATATAAAATGCTCAAATACAAAATAATTTCGAATTCAAACTAAAACACTTTAAAAGCTTGACACGCAGGAAAACTAAATATTTCACGTGATCATTAAGGGACAACCATGAACGTGACTATGAATAGTAAAAAACTGTTGTTGTTTCTTCCAATAAATAAATAAATAAATAAATAAATAAATAATCAAACAAATAAATAAATAAATAAATAAAATACTGTTTCAATTTTAACTATTTCGAATACTGAAAAAATCTCAAAATCACAGTATGTATGTCAAGATCACCTAAGAGAGAAATTTGAGTTTATTGTTATCTGGCTCTGGCTGTCACGGCAAATAAAACAGATGAAGTTTACCACATTTGATAAATATCACTTTTCTATAATATCAAACATATTCTAACAATTAAAAGTCACCAACAACAATAAACAATATATCAGAGAAAATACATAAGTAATGATAATAATAATAAGATAAAAAATCCAAAATTGTACAACTGTAAAAAAGTAATTATTTTAGAAGGATTCACATTGAAAAATATTGAGTTTAAAGTCTCTCCAGATAAAAATTGTTCTCTAATTAAATAAAAAAGGGCATTCTACCAGAATATGTTAAACAGTTTGGTTTCTGTTGCAATATTGACATGTTCTCCTTTGAGTAAATGTTCAGTTCACCTGACAAAAAGTGTTATTGAGGTAAAGTTGGTTTTTATTTTCCCTCATTTAATATCAGAAAAGTATTCTTAGCAAAATCTAAATAGTAATTGGCTGCTAATATGATTTCACTGTCTAAGTACAACATTGTTCACAGCCAATTAAATAGTGCTAATATTTTTTCAAGTCATGAGACCTCAGGCCGAATATGCAAAGTACCATGGTAAACAATAGAAACATGTCTAAAGTTGTCACTGGATGAATTTGTGAATATAAAACCAACTTTACCTCAATGTTTATTATCAATAACTTTCTCCTTAATAGTGATAAAATGAATGTTATTGTTTTTAAGTCATACTTGCATGTCAACACAAGTTGTCACTGAACGAATGTGCGGATATAAAACCAATTTTCAACCAGGTCAGTGAGATGATGTTTATAGTCAGTCCATAATAAAGTGCGGTAAATGACTCAAACCCTTACTGAACACTGTGGTTTAACCTAAATAACAAATGTTTATTATCTTAAAGTGAAATAGTAATATCATATAAGCAGCTAATGACTATCAAAGTACACTTAGTACAGCATTGTTCACAGTCAATTAAACAGTGCTAATGTTGTTTTAAAATCATACTTGCATGACATTTCTGAGTCAATATTCAGAGTAGCGTGGTAAACAATATAGGGTGCACGTCACAAGTTGTCATTGTTAAAAAAAAATTAACGAGTGTGCGAATACAAAACCAACTTTACCTCAATAAAAAAGTTTGGGCATCTCTGACCAGCGCAGTGAGATGATGTTTATAGTCAGCCCATGATGAAGTGAGTTAATGACTCGACCCTTATTGAACACTGTGGTTAAATTAGCGTATAGTTTATCAACTTGACGGTGAAACGGTGAAATTACATTAGCAGCCAATGACTATTCAAGCACAACATTGTTAAGTCAATTAAATAGTGCTAATGTTGCTTAGACATTTTAGAGACCAAATATTCAAAGTAGCGTGGTAAACAATATATGAAACTTTTCACAAGTTGTCACTTGTAATAAAAATGAACTAATGTGCCAATTTAAAACCAACTTTACATTCAATAAAAAAGTTTGGGAATCTCCGACCAGTGCAGTGAGGTGATGTTTATAGTCAGCCCATGATAAAGTGAGGTAAATGATTCAACCCTTACTGAACACTGTGGTTTAAATAACTTATATGTTTATTATCTTAAAGTGTAATATAAAATAGTACTATCATATAAGCAGCTAATGACTATCAAAGTACACTTAGTACAGCATTGTTCACAGTCGATCAAATAGTGCTAATGTTGTTTTCAACTCAAACTTGCATGTGATTTCAGACCCAATATTCAAAGTAGCGTGGCAAACAGTACAGTAAACTTATCATCCTAAAAGAGAAATAGTGATATTAGCAGCCAATGACTATCAAAGTACAACATTGGTCACAGTCAATTAAACAGTGCTAATGTTGTTTTAAAGTGATACTTGCATGACATTTCTGAGTCAATATTCAGTGTAGCGTGGTAAACAATATAGGGTGCATGTCACAAGTTGTCATTGTTAAAAAAAAATTAACGAATGTGCGAATACAAAACCAACTTTAACTCAATAAAAAAGTTTGGGCATCTCTGACCAGCGCAGTGAGATGATGTTTATAGTCAGCTCATGATAAAGTGAGTTAATGACTCAACACTTATTGAACACTGTGGTTAAATTAGCGTATAGTTTATCAACTTGACGGTGAAATTACATTAGCAGCCAATGACTATTCAAGCACAACATTGTTCAGTCAATTAAATAGTGCTAATGTTGCTTAGACATTTTACAGACCAAATATTCAAAGTAGCATCGTAAACAATATAAGAAACTTCACAAGTTGTCACTTGTAAAAAAAAAAAAAAATGAACTAATGTGCAAATTTAAAACCAATTTTACATGTAATAAAAAAGTTTGGGAATCTCCGACCAGTGCAGTGAGGTGATGTTTATAGTCAGCCCATGATACAGTGAGGTAAATGATTCAACCCTTACTGAACACTGTGGTTTAAATAACATATATGTTTATTATCTTAAAGTGTAATATAAAATAGTACTATCATATAAGCAGCTAATGACTATCAAAGAACAACATTGGTCACGGTAAATTAAACAGTGCTAATGTTGTTTTAAAGTCATATATGCATGACATTTCTGAGTCAATATTCAGAGTAGCGTGGTAAACAATATAGGGTGCATGTCACAAGTTGTCATTGTTAAAAAAATTTTTACGAATGTGCGAATACAAAACCAACTTTACCTCAATAAAAAAGTTTGGGAATCTCTGACCAGCGCAGTGAGATGATGTTTATAGTCAGCCCATGATAAAGTGAGGAAACGACACGTTAAATGACTCGAGCCTTATTGAACACTGTGGTTTGATTAAAGTATGTGTTTATTATGTTATTGTGAATGTGGGCATCAGGTAAAAGTTATCGTTACTCACCGGAGCTGCTCCACTCATTCGTGGCCCTGAACTCCAGATACGCCGCGAGCAGCGCGACCGTCAGCACCGCCCCGAACACTATATATCTACCGTTGCGTTTGAATTTCCGCACCGGGAGAAAGTTGAGCATCATCTTTCCGTCCTTCAGGCTTCGTCTGGATCACAGAAGTTGTGCGCCGCAGTAAGTACCATCGATACACAGCTTCACGGTGTCAGAACCCGTGGAAAACTCAATCCTTGTCACACTGGTTCACATTTCTCTCCGCCGCCGTGATTCAGCGTCTGTGAAGAGTCCGAGAACATCAGTGGCAGTGCGCGCACAGGTTGAGTAGGCCACGCCCTCCGCGTGACGTCAGAGGCACTCGCTGAACAGGTACAGCGATGGTGGAGGTGTTTTTATTGTCTATGCTCATATTTGCTGTGAGATGTAGGTGATAGGTTTGCAGGCCTGTTGCCAGTCTGGTGAAAGGGGTGGTTCTTTATTCTCAAGAAGTGGACCTTTTTGCAGCTATTCGCCTCGTTTTCTATTTAACTTTGAGATTTAAACACTGCATTTAATTGTCATTTTAAGCACTATTTTTAGCTGGATTAGCTTGTCGGGTGGTCATTATAACCTCACTTTTTGATATACCAAAAATGTCTTATATAAGTAGAATAAAGAAATATTAATAAATACTTATTTTTTAAATACAAATTTGTTACATCATAGGAAAAAATGGAATTTGTTGAAGTTTTAAATTAAAAACTCATTCAACTTTCCTCAGTCAGAATTTTGTCATTTGAATAATAAAAAATTAAAACATAATAATAATAATAATAATAATGTAGAGCTTCACAATTTTATAGCCTCTCTTTTAAAAAATGCATTTGAAAATTCATGGAAAAAACAGCCAAATTAATATTTAAATTCATTTTATGGGCCGCTTTTGGTGCTTCACATCTTTTGCTTGGTCATTTTTTGTTTCATAAGGTCCAAGTTACCTGTAAAACATTTTCTCTATTTAAAACAATACAGTCACTAGTGAAAGATGACTTTATGTCAGATTGTATGTTTTCCTGCACAGCTGGATGTTGGACTCATGAAAAATAATTCTATGCATTGGTCAAAACACCAAAGCAACAGCCAATAGAGGATTCTGCTTGGCCTTAAAGCCTTTTCTTTCTTTCTTTCTTTCTTTCTTTCTTTCTTTCTTTCTTTCTTTCTTTCTTTCTTTCTTTCTTTCTTTCTTTCTTTCATTTATTCATTCATTCATTTTCTTTTCAGCTTAGCCCCTTTATTAATTTGGGGTTGCCACTGCAGATGAACCACCCTTAAAGCCTTTTTCGATGGATTATTTTTTACAATTCACGATGGCATAGCAGTCAAAATAGGACAACGGATCTCATGGGACAAATTCTGAGGAGCTCAGCTCTCCTCAAATGGCTCTGCAGCGAGCACCACTTGGAAATTCTGCACCTTTGTCAGTGAGGGGTGAGTCTTTCGAACTACCCAAACCCCAACTGTATACGGGCATATTTTTGTACACACTGGAAATAAAATAAATAAAACAAGTAAATAAATACAGGTCCATTTTACTAATAATCAAGTGTTGTATAGAATAATATGACTCCAAATACAGTTTATTTTATTTGGTCAACATGTAATTTTATTATAGTTCCTAGCATGCATATATATATATATATATATATATGCATACTAGGAACTATAAAAAAAATTACATGTTGACCTGTCTAAATGTTTTTCTATCTATCTATAAGAGAGAAAGAGAGTTATTGTTTCCTCCTATCTATTTTTTATAATGGGTGCATTTTGTTTAATATTGTAAATAAAGAAATACATTTGCATTTTTAATTCACCATTTAATTTATCCAATGGAAGCATTTTATCCCAATTTATATATATACTAAATGACATCTGTGAATTTGCTGTTCATTTATATATTTTTGATGCTTTGGCTATTAAAAATCTACTAATAATGATGCATTTCAAAAAAAGAAAGAAAGATAAAAGAACAATGCTGATGTCAGACTAGGAAATATTTACATTTAATAACTTTTACATTTTAATAAAAAAAAAACATTAAAAGCTTCTAAAAATATAATTAGTTAAATTACTTCTAATTTAAATATTAAAAACCAGAAGCAATGAATGAGTTTTTTATACAGTGAAGTTAATGTTCATTATTATTGGTTTAACATTCAGCAAACAGTATTATCCAGCATGACGGACAAAAGAGGAACAAAAGCAATGTCCAAGTGTCAATCATAATAGGCCTGCACAGTGGCAGCTTCATCTGACAGCTATTTGGAGCAAGGAACAATGGGAAATGCATAGAAGAAATATATTTATTACTGTATTACAAATGTTTGCACACTGTATTGAAATGGTTTCTCTTCACCAGAAACTTGAATTTTCTCCTAAAAGTCCTTTGAGAAGCACAAAAAATGTGTACAGCACACATCCAAACATATCCCTGACTGATCTGGATAAACCTGTATGACCTGCTGCAGGTTGTTTTGCATGCAGATTCATCGTCTCCAGAGTCAGTAATATTTCCAGCAGTGCTTAGCAGTTCATTTGAATGTGGAACCAAGGAAGTGAGTGCTTAAAGTGAATGCGGACAAACAGATCTGCCTGCCTGGGGATTTCACTGTCCCCTATGACTGCTGTGTTACCAAGTGACTCAAACCACAGGCAGAAGAAACCATCTCCAGCTTTCAAAGCCAATCACAGAACATTAGGTCTGATTAGCGAAGCTTTTCATGATCAAAAGGCAAATTTGTCTTAAAATTCAGTACAATAGGAGCACGGTTAACAACACTGCACCAAATACAGCTCTTTATTCGGTATCTCTCATGGATTGATTTGAACTGACTTTTTTCATATTCACTTTGCTATAATTCATTTTCCTTCAGCTTAGTCACTTTATTTATCAGGGGTCGCCCCAGCGGAATGAACCGCCAACCAATTAAGCATATGTTTTACGCAGTGGATGCCCTTTCAGCTACAACCCAGTACTGGGAAACAACCATACACTCTCACATTCACAAGGCACAATTTAGCTTATTCAATTCACCTTAAGCTTATGTCTTTGGACTGTGGGGGAATCCCCCCACACGAGGAGAACAACCAGTATAAGATATATATACAGTTGAAGTCAGAATTATTAGCCCCCCTGACTTATTAGCGCCCCTGTTTATTTTTTTCCCCAATTTCTGTTTAATGGAGGAAAGATTGTTTCAGCACAATTCTAAGCATAATAGTTTTAAAAAACCTATTTCTAATAACTGATTTATTTTGTCTTTGTCATGATGACAGTAAATAATATTTGACTAGATATTTTTCAAGACACTTCTGTACAGCTTAAAGTGACATTTAAAGGCTTAACTTGGTTAATAAATTGAACTAGGCAGGTTAGGGTTATTAGGCAAGTTATTGTATAAAGATGGTTTGTTCTGTAGACTATCGAAGAAGAAAAAATTAGCTTAAAGGGGCTAATAATATTGTCCCAAAATTGTTTTTTAAAAAATTAAAAACTGCTTTTATTCTGGTCGAAATAAAACAAATAAGACTTTCTCCAGAAGACAAAATATTATCAGACATACTGTGAACATTTCCTTGCTCTGTTAAACATCATTTGGGAAATATTAAAATAGAAAAAAAATCAAAAGGGGGCTAATAATTCTGACTTATATATATATATATATATATATATAATAAGGTCCGCCTATGGACAAATTACCGGTTTGTAAACATTCAGGATGTTTAGCATTTACAGCGAGGGAATGACATCTGATGCAGTACAGAGTTTGTTGTTGTATTAGAGAGAAGTTATACTGAATACATATTATATATATTATGTACATTATGCTTTCAGGGTATTATAACAGCTTGTCACCCAGTGATAAGCACAGTTATTCGGAAAAATTACCGTTAAAGTGAGCGGCGTTTGTCTGACAGGTCCGTCGGCGATAGCACCCTTCCTCTGGATATTGGATAAGTCGAAATGGCAAAGCATCCAACCGAAATATACAACTATTTCATAGAAACTCCAAAGGTTTTCACAAGAGAGACGTTAAAGGCCTACGGGTCTTTGGATGCCAACAATTGTATTCTATGTGGTCTTGTGCATCAAATCATGTTTCATGTTTACCAGATTCAAAACTATGTAGTGCTAAAAACCGAGGTTCTGCCGAGCCAAAGACAAGGAGAGAAGACGGAACTTTACAAGGCCTGGGTAATCATCAACAAGCAAAACTGCATTCTGGCAGTGAACTGCACATGTACGGCAGGGTATGTGAACGCACGTTTACATTTCATTCTAAGCATTCAGTGTCCGCAATTCGATGAACCATATTTCACTGTTTTTGCTGAAATCATTGCTTCAATCAAAACGAGTGATGTGTATGATTCAGCATAGCATGAACCTACCTGATAATGAGAACTGCAGAGTCCAGCATTTTTAATTAGGTCCTCACTCCATTCAGCTCTTCTGATGGCTGTTAGCCAAAGACGTCTGCGGTTGGCATTAAAAGCAGTGTGGTGTACGGTAAAGTTTAAGTTTTCTATTTTTGGACTTTAGAATTTGGCATCTTACCACAGAAACACGACATGTTTACTATTGCAAGCGGTATCCGCAGTTGAACCCGTGTGACATCATATGTGATGTAGTGGTAATTCCCCTATAAGTCCCAGATTGATCCTATCCTGATTATAAAGTCCAGTATACTAATTCTGTGAAATCTTGTTATAATTAATATAATATAAAAAAGGTAAAAACGACCATTTAATTTTACCATTATAATGACAATTAAAAGCGTTATATCCCTGCTAAAAAATCCAGCTTAAACCAGCCTAGGCTGGTTAGCTGGTTTTAGCTGGTCGACCAGGCTGGTTTTAGAGGGTTTTTGGCCACTTCCAGGCTGGTTTCCAGCCATTTCCAGCCTGGTCCTAGCTGGTCAGGCTGGAAAATGACCAGCTAAATCCAGCTAAAACCAGCTTGACCAGCCTGACCAGCTAGGACCAGGCTGGAAATGGCTGGAAACCAGCCTGGAAGTGGCCAAAACCCCTCTAAAACGAGCCTGGTTGACCAGCTAAAACCAGCCAACCAGCCTAGGCTGGTTTAAGCTGGAGTTTTCAGCAGGGTAGCCTTTTCTTATACTGATGTTTAATTAAAGGCATGGGTTATGAAATTGCGCAATGTAAAAACATCACAGCCTTGTGCTGATAACGGGCTGTCAATGTGCTAATTAATTCAAGATAACCAACCTTTTTAAAATGAATAAATATAAAAGAAAAGTGTTACAAAAACAAATGTGAATTATGCTAACAATGATATTAGCAACACACAACAACATTATGCTAACAGTCATGCTAGTAATTAATAAAGTAATTGACTTTAGTCATCAAAAATATTACAAACATTAAAAAATAATTTAAAACAGCAACTTGAAGTCTAAAACATAAAAGCACAATATCACGCTTAACGTGTTCATGCTAGCATATTAATCTGTTGTAAAGTTGCTGGAATTTACCACAATCATTTTAAAAAGGATGTACAAATTGTTATATTCTCAAGAGTCATGCTAGCAAATATCATGCATACTAGCATGCTAGATATATATTAGCAACGTGCTAGCTAGCTAAATTTGTGTTAAAACATATCAGCGTATCAACATAAACAGCGTGAATACAACATGCTAAAACATACTTATGTTAATTAGTTAGCGTTGTAATCTTTTTCCCCGCACTTCAGTACTTATCAGGCCATTTCAAACATTCCATGGTTTTCTCAACGAAGCTTGGCCAAATTTACCACCTAGTTGAACTCGTTTATCAACTAAAACATTTACGATATACATCACATTTTTGCATATGGGATGAAGTTCAAAAGAATCTATATAATCTATGAGCTGCTGCGGAGCTCCAGCAGAGGGCAGTGCAGATGCACTTTGAAAGCAAGCATTGTGTAGAAGGGAACAGATGAAATGCGTTCATGGTTACTTATTTTTTAATTTGACTTTTATTCTTTTATTTATTCCGTTGACTACAGTCACACTCCTACACACTCCCTACAGGTGCAGAGTATGTTTTAATGACGTCATGACTTCTCATGTTTACTCCTTGAAGCCAGAGGCAAACTCTTTGTGTGTGCAACTTGGCCGACAAGATTTCTTTTCTGATTGTGAAAATGTATTACCCACTGTGCATTTCTGCATTGTTAACCATCCCAGTTTAAAAATATATTTCATCCAAAAATTAAAATTAATTTACTTACCTTTTACTCGTTCCAAACTTACTTTCTTCTGTTGAACACAAAGCAAGACATTTTGAAGAAAGCCGAAAACGTGTAACTATTGACTTCCATAGTATTTGTTTTACCTACTATGAACAGATTACAGGTTTAAAGCTTCCTTCAAACCATCTTCTGTGTAAATGAAAAGTTTGAAACCTCTTGAGGTAGGGTGAATAGTGAGAAATTCTTAGGTAAACTATCCCTTTAAAACGACCTCCGATTATGGATCTATGGTCATGAGCTTTGGGTTATGTCCGAAAGGATAAGATCTCGCATACAGGCAGCTGCAGGGTGGCAGGGCGCACCCATATAGATAATAGCTCTGTCATCTGGGAGTAGAGCTGCTGCTCCTCCACATCGAGAGAAGTCAGCTGAGGTGGCTCAGGCATATGGATGCCTCCTGGACGCCTACCTAGGGAGGTGTTCCAGGCATATCCCACAGGGGGAGGCCTTGGGGAAAACCCAGGACACGCTGGAGGGACTATGTCTCTATGGCATCCGGAAATTATTCATAGTACTTCACTTTTTTCCATTTTTTTATGTTACAGCTATATCCCAAATGGATTAAATTCATTTATTTCCTCAAAATTCTACACACAACCCCCCATAACGACAATGTGACAAACGTTTCTTTAAATTGTTGCAAATTTATTAAAAATAAAAAAACATGAAAAATCAGGATTTGCTCAATACTTTGTTGATGCACCTGTGGCAGCAATAACAGCCTCAAGTCTTTTTGAATATGATGCCACAAGCTTGGCACATCTGTCTTTGGGAATTTTTGCCCGTTCCTCTTTGCTGTACCTCTCAAGCTCTATCAGGTTGGATGCGAAGCGACGGTGTACAGCTGTTTTCAGATCTCTCCAGAGATGTTCAATAGGATTTAGATCTGGCCTCTTGCTGGGCCACTCAAGGACATTCACTGAGTTGTTGTTGCTTCACTGTAGGGATGGTGTTAGCCTGGTGATGAGCAGTGCCTGGTTTTCTCCAAACGTAATGCCTGGCATTCACTCCAAAGAGTTCAGTTTTAGTGTCATCAGACCAGAGAATGCAGTTTCTTATGGTCTGAGAGTCCTTCAGATGCATTTTGCCAAATTCCAGGCAGGGAGTGGCTTCAGCCTGGCCACTCTACCATACAGGCCTGATTGGTGGATTGCTGCACAGATAGTTGTCCTTCTGTAAGGTTCTCCTCTTTCCACAGAATTATGCTGGAGCTCAGATAGAGTGACCATTAGGTTATTGATCACCTCGCTGACTAGGGCCCCTCTCCCCCGATCACTCAGCTTAGATGGTCGGCCAGCTCTAAGAAGAGTCCTGGTGGTTCTAAACATCTTCCACTTATGGATGATGGAGGCTGCTGTGTCCATTGGAACTTTCAGAGCAGCAGCAATTTATCTGTAACCTTCCCCATCCTTGTGCCTCGAGAAAATCCTGTCTCTGAGGTCTACAGACAATTCCTTTGTCTTCTTGCTTGGTTTGTGCTTTGACATGCAGTGTCAACCGAGGGACCTTATATAGACAGGTGTATGCCGTCTCAAATCATGTTCAATCAACTGAATCGACCACAGGTGAACTCTAATGAAGCTGCTGAAACATTTCAAGAATGATCAGTGGAAACAGAATGTACCCGAGCTTAATTTAGAGCTTTATGACAAAGGCTGTGAATACTGATGTACATGTGATTTTTCAGATTTTCTTATTTTTAATAAATTTGCAACAATTTCAAAAAATCTTTTTTTACATTGTCATTATTGGGTGTTGTGTGTAGAATTTTGTGGAAATAAATTAATTCATTTTCGAAAAAGGTTGTAACATAATAATGTGGAAAAATTGAAGCCCTATGAATACTTTCCAGATGCACTGTATGTATGCATGTATGTGTATATGTAACACGCACGCACGCACGCACGCACGCACGCACGCACGCACGCTTTCTATTAAACAAAATCTAAACTTGATAAACTTTTGCAAAACACAAATGCACATGTCCAGATTCATCATTTTTATTTCATTTCAGTAAAAATCATCCTAATATCTTATAATAAACTGTGATACAGCTCCATTTTGCACTGCTTTCAGGTTGCACTAAACGCTACAAAGCAGACAATACAGCAGGAGGATTCAGAGCTTGTTTTATTGTTCTAGTCAACATCAGAAGAGCATCAAGGACATGTGAACAGAACTGTCTGTATGTCTCTCATTCAGTACAGTAATCCTGCCACACAGTGTAAAGCAAGCCTCTTCTGCCATGATCATTACAGTGCGCAAGTGCAATCATGGAGAAATCATGGGGAATCTTGTTCAACAAGAAGATGAAGAAGGGGAAAAAAAGTTCATGTTCTCACCTTGCATTTAAAAATGACATCTCAGCCCCATATTGATGGTGTTTCTCCGCTAAGAACAGTATTACCAAAAAAAAAGGCCTAAAGACAAAACTATTAAAGCAAAGACTAGACTCTTCTTCACAGGAAAAGTGCGTGGTTTCTCTAAGACGCTTGTAAGACTTCAGCAGAAATTCACTATCCAAAGGCTTCCAGTTGTGATAAGTCATAAACATTAAACGTGGAAAGCTGTTGTTTAAAAAAAAAAACAAACCAAAGAAAACAAGTCTTTACAACAGATTAGAAACTAAAGTGTGTACGCGTCCTCACTTGCATAAACACAGTCGCTTCTAGAGGGCAGAAATCATAGAAAGTACAAAACAACCTCTTAAAAAAAAAACCAAACAAACCCACAAAAGACAGTAAATAATACAAACGCACGCTATTATGCTGCGGTTTGTTCCTGGGCTGCGTTTTCATCTATTTCCATTGCGCTACCGTTCTGTTTCTTATCCTGCTCTTTCTCTTGGTCGGCTTCCTTCTAAAGAAACAAAAACACAAGGATTAGATCGGACATGAGGCAGGTAAATGATTTTCATATGGCGAGTTTGGGCTAGTAACTGTAGACACTTACTTTGGCGTCTCTCTCTGCAAACTTCTGGAACATGTTGGCATAGAGGCGTTTGTCCTTCTCGTGTTGCTCTCTCATGTGTTTCTGGCAGATCGAGATCTGGCTCTTTGCTGCTTTATTGGCTGGGTATAACTCAATGACACGCTGGAAGTCTACTTTCGCCATGTCGAACTCCTTCATGACAACCAGAGCCTCTCCTCGCCTAAATAAAGCCTTCTCGTTATTGGCGTCCAGCTCCAGTGCCTTCACACAAAGAGACGGTCAAATGAGAACAGAGGTTCGGGTGGCTGAAACTAAGGTCTTGTTGCAAAATTCTAATTGCCCTGCATATTCAAGAAACCATTACTCAATGTTATAATTAGCTACTATATACTGTTGAAACCAGAAGTTTATATACGCTGTATAAAAAGACACAAAACCATAAAAAAAAGTCAGATGTTAATGTGACTAATTTTTTTTCTCTTTTAGGTAAATTAGGATTATCAAATTTGTTTCTGTTATGTTTAATAGCAGAATAATGAGAGAGATGTTTTTAGAGAAATAGTTATAACTTCTCTTGAAGTCAAGTTTACATACAATACGATTATTATGCCTCTGAAAAAGCTCAGATGATGGTGTCAAGACTTTGGAAGTTTCTGATTGGCTAATTGACAACATTTGATTTTAATGGAGGCGTGACTGTAGAATAGTATTTAAGGAAAACCTCAAACACACTGCTTCCTTGTGTGACAACATGGGAGAATCAACAAGCCAGAATCAACAACAAAGCCAGATTCCAATTTGCTGAATTACACTGGGAAAAAGAATACTTTTTGGAGACATGTCCTGTGGCCTGATGGAACTGAGATTGAACTGTTTGGCCATGATGACCAGTGTTACATTTGGAGGACAAATGATATTGCATTATATGAATCACCAAGAATCACAGATTCAGCTAAAAATCTTCCACTGAAGATAAAAAAGTAATATACATCTACAAAGGCCTGAGCGAGAGTAACATTTTAATTTCAACAAATTGTTCATTTTTATTTTAGGGTGATCTATCCGCTTATGTTTTCAAAATATTCAGAAAGATTCAAATCTAATATTAGAAATACACCATAAAATGATCATATTTTAACTGCTGTAATATTCATGCGTCTTAAACAAGTGCTAGAAACACCTAAAGGCACAGAATTGGTATTGACAATACTTTGAGGTCTTATCTGGTAAAAAACTCAAAAATATGAAGAGCTCATGATGTGTGTTTGTCACCAAACTGACTTCAAGTAGGACATGTTCCTGGTTTAACATCTATGTTGATCTTGGAACAACATTCCAATCAGCCATTTAACATTAAGCGATATGTTTAACGTTTATGTTCAGTTTAGGTTTACGGTTAGGTTTATGCACTTCTACATGATTGTTATACAACTATTATTCCCCTTTGATTTCAAGAGTTCACACTTAATTGATAACTGATAATAAAGCATGTTTGGCATGCTGTCCCAGGAGAGAGCCCTGAGCCAAAGAGCTTACAATCACCAAGAGGCGACACTCAATAGAATGTTCCATTGCAACAGCAGCGCCCAGCAACAGCCACGTGATTCCGCCATTTTAAAGTGAAAGCGATCGGCCATCCATTGGATCTTATTGCTGTCTCGATGGCAAGCAGCTGCTTTGTTTATTTATTTAAAAAGCGCATTAAAGCTGAGATACAACCTGAAAGATGACAATACAACACTTACTATCACAATCATCAGCACTTTTAATAGTTTATTTTACATATGACTTATAATAATGCTGTCGTTCTGTAAGAATTTTCATTACAAAAAGGCTGTGCATGACACTAGCGGCATGTAGTGGCTCTTTCCCCAAATCGCACTAGAGTTTTGCCTCTTGGTGATTCTATGCTCTTTGCCTGTGCTCAGAATATTCTTTAGCCCGGGTCTCCCTGCCATTTGAAGGGCAAAAGGGGAGCTTAGGTAGGTCTAGAGAACTCCCCAGCTTGTGAACGTGTTAGGAATAGCTAAGAGATACAGCTGGCTAAGAGTTTGTCTTATGATGCCACTTTGGATTAGTCAATTTGCTTATAATGGATGTCTTTGGATGTAGGGAGGAAACTCTGCAAAGAAACGCCGAATGGCCCGGTAAGGGCTTGAACCAGTGGCATTCTTGCTGTGAGGCAACAGTGCTAACCACTGGGCCACCGTGCCACCCTATCAGGAGAAGAGGGAGTAGGGGTGGAAGGGGGGATTCTTTAAGACGAAGATGATTGAAGTGGAAAACTCTGGTTATATATAGTGACTAAGTATTCATTTGATAAGCGCAATATGTGAAGCTGATGCAGGACCAGCCTTGATCAATCATAAGCACATGATCCTCTCGAAACTAGTTTTTTAATAAACCACACTTTGGGAATAATGTATAGTTACGGTTGAGATTAGGGGTAGGGAATAGGTCTGGATTACATTTTCAGGCAAAAATTGTTCCAGGATTAACATAGATGTTAATCCAGGATAGCATCATACTTAGCGAAATCATGACGTGTCAGTTTGTATTGTAGCAGAAGGATATGTGTTGTACTGTTTACCAAAACAGTAGTTGTTTGAACTCAAAAAGTTGCACCGTATATCATGAAAACTTAAAAAAAAAACTAAGTAAAATTGCACCCAAACTGATTTCCTAGGAGAAATATGAGGTAATGATGTTAAAGATAATAAGTATTTAATTTTCTTGCACAAACAGATCATTTCACTTTTTGTAATACTTCAGTGCATCACCAGGAGCCATAAGTAGGGCCAGATAGAATCTGCAGACGTTTTTTGCTATTTCTGCAGAGAATTTTGTAAAATATCTGCAGATTTATGAGGAATTATTTTGGGAGTTTCTATCTTAACTAAAAACTTAATATATGAAATTTAAAAATAGCTTTTTTACTTTTATTTAATGTTTACAATGTAAATCAAATTAGATCCACTCATGCACCAACGGTAAACAAAGCAAGTGTCTCATATAATACATCTACTAAAGGACAGAATATATTACTTAACAAACTGTATTGTCAATAAATCAAAATGAACATTTTCATATTAGTCAGTATTATTACTGAAATTAATTCAAAAACTGAATAAAAATAAATGTACACACATTTACACAAGTAAATAAATGGACTTGATGAGATAAAAATCGGCAAATTTCTACACGCACAGATTCCCTATGGGCCTAAAAGTCTTCATTTAGTTTTGCCTGTATATTTTCTGACTCTCAAAGTGCTGGTAAATATTGACTTGCATTTTATGAATAACAGAGAACAATGGTTTGAGATAAAAAAAATCTTCCTCAACGTTGTACTCAAAAAAAAAAAAAAACATCACCTACATTTCTGATGGTGTAAAGGGGAGTCTATTTTCATGTCTGAGTAAACTATCCCTATAAAGAGGTTTCTCATACCTTGTCACAGTTCTCGAGGGCGGGGTTTGCATCCTGTAGCTTCAGGTAGCACATGGCCAGGTTGAGGTAAGCAGCCAATCGCAGCGCTTTAGCTTTCTCCTCGTCATCTGGCTGCATACTGCTCTCGTGCTCCAACCAGGAAACAATGCGTTTGTACTGCACAATCGCCTGCTTGTATTTTCCCTCCTGTAGACAAAATACAGACACTATTTACTAAAATAAATCATACGCATACAATACCATCACATTTCACATTTATTTATTCCTTAAAATAGAATATTATTTGATTAAAATGGGACATGTATGCGTGTATGTGTGTGTGTGCATGGCATTTCTTCTACCTTAAAATACTGAGTTCCTTTCTCTTTGACGATGACACTCTGTTCCAGTTTCTCAATCGTGTTCATCTCCCAGGATTCTTTGGCCTGTTTAACAGGACATGGCAAATTAGCTTCACATCCATAAATCTTAAAGTGATAGTTTACTCTAATTTTTTCCCCCCAATTATTTACTTTACTTTTACCAAACCTTTCTCTCTTCTGAATTGTATTTTTTGTTCCTACTATGAATGTCAATGGTTGCTTTATTCCAACATAATTCGGAAAATCTCTTTGTGTGTTTTTAAATAATAAACATTAATAGAAATAATAATTCTAATAAAATAATAAATAATATTCCTTATATAAATGTTTGATATTGGCCACACAATTTAGGTTTAGAGTTTTGTCTGATCAGTTTCTATGTGTAGCACTTTAATAGACATTCATGTAATATTCAATAGGTTTATACTTTGAACTGCAATGTTGGGACAGATGCGCACACCGCTGCTTGACGGCGCCACTAACTCGGTTAGTTCTCTTGTGTCTACAGAACATAATTTTTCCTGTAATTTAAGACTCTATATTCCATTTGATAAATAAACTACCAAATAAACTACTCGGTCAACAATTCGAACAGTAAAAATATGAAGTCCAGATGAACTGAGTAGCCTCATATAAAAATAATTATACATCGATAAAAATGTATCACTTTCACTTTCCTTCGGCTCAGTCCCCACTTTTTAATAGTTTTAATTAATTATAAAAATATTTTTATAATTTTGTAATATCATCTAAACTTATGAAAGTTTCAGGTATTACATTTCAAGTGCTATAGGCTATAGCACTGACTAAATGAAGCCACAAGACCAAATGTGCACCCTGGCTTCATTTATAATGTAAATAGAGCGCACCTGGTCATAATGTGCAAATATGAGAGCTGAAGAAAAAAAAATAAAATTATAATGATAATAAAAATGATAATGTTGTATTTACGGATTATATATATATATATATATATATATATATATATATATATATATATATATATATATATATATATATATATATATATATATATATATATATATATATCTTATTTACTATATTAGGTAGCCTACTGTTAGGTGTGCAATCTGACAATGACACAAATCATAAAAATAAAGCTTCTTATTTTGGTCTCTTGTCAAGACAAGATATAAAACAGATCTAAAACAGTAGGGGTGAAGCCAAAGGAAGGTTGAATAACTCTTATTTTTATCCACGATCTTACTTTGTCTCAGATTTCACTCCTCGGAGCATCTGACATGTACCTTACTCAGGACATGCGTTAGAGCTTTCCCTACCATAATACACCTAAAACACGGATTGCTGTAAAACTCGTCAATGGCAGGGAAATGTTTTATCTTGTTAACAGCAGGAAAAGAGTTATCCGAAAACAATTTTACACACACCATAATACCAGCCATACACGTAAAGCACAAATAATGTCCTTCAATTCACTCACGTCCACCGGCCGCCATCCTTAAATCAACCTTCATCATTGTAAGCTGTTTGCTCCAACTTTCTTTTACAGTTTGAAGCGCGTCAAGTGCAGAAAACGCCGAATTCATGCCACAGGATGTCTAATCGCATCTTTGCTTTGACTTCACATGTAAATCACCCGCGCTTCATCCGCATCTGCTTACTGCACAGGCTTCAAAACATTCCCCCCCTCTCTCATGTGATGTTAGGAGAGACGTCATTTTTCGAGAGACACTCAAATACATCACTGTGTATGCGACGTCTATAAGTCATTTAAAACAATTAATTGCATATATGGTTTGGAATTGGATGTTTTATGAGATTATTTACATTTTTTTGTGATTATTTTGCATTTAAATTAAGAATTTTGCAGGATCGCAAACAGTTGCGATTTTTTTGCATTGGATTCAACGATTGCGGAATCGCAAAAAACTAGGGGGTCTAGTGATAGCTCTCCTGAAATCTCTTTTTCCCAATCGCCTACTGTACTACATCCAATCAGCTTGCAGTAAAAAAAACAAGCCGCACCCACAGTTTTCTCATTAAATATTTCGTTTCTGTAGGAACTGCATCACCAAAAAAAGCTGCAATCAAAAAAAATGGTCAGCTCATGCCGACCTGAAAACATTTTTCTAAAATTAAGCTAGAAAACAATATTGAACATTATTGTTATAATCAACTTCAAAGATCAAAAGACATCAGAAGACATTGTGGCACAATTAAATTTACACTGAATAAACAACAACTCAAAAACACCTTACAATGTACATCTTGATAACATAAAATCCCACATGCTGCCTTTTTCTTGAATAACGCAGGTGTGTATTTTGCTGTGCACTGCTATTTATACACTGACCTTGTATAAGGCTTACTGACCTTTTCGAATGCTTTCATTTTGATTTTGTACTGCAGTGTAGCATTAGGTGGAATGTTGTATTTTTCGCTGCCAGCGGTTCCAAAACCGTACCTGATATGATACAGAAATGAGTAAAACCACCCACATCAACAGACACTGTATATGCAGGCGTGTAAGTTGCATGTTTACTTTGGTTTGATGGTGAAGAGTGCCTCCTCTCCCTGCTCCATAGCCTGCAGGGCTTTCTCCACACCCAGTGGCAGACCCAAATTCTCACCATCTCCCACTTCAAACTTCAGCTCGCGCTCGTCAAAAACACGATCCTCATGAGAGCCCTCCAACCAGACTAACACAAACAGAGAGAGAAAGCAAAATTAACTACTGCAAAGATTCCACAAGATTAAGGACACATTGGTAGACAACGTACTTAAAACACAGAAACATTTTTCTGCTGCATTTTGAAATGTTTCTACAGACGACAACGTAGTCAAAACAATCCCCAGTCACAACGATCCACTAAAATAACTAAAAGGCTGTTTTATGCATGCTAGGTCTATAATTCATGATGTTAAGAAACACTTCTTATGGTTCACTTATAATCCTCTGCTTGTTTTTATTTTTAAATTCTTGCACTTTAAAACACATTTTCAAAATGTTGTGCTTTCAGAGCCCCAAAACGCAGTTGTGCAAAGGCACTGCTAAACCAATTAAACAATTTACATTTATATTTGAAAATAGCATCATGTGACCACCAGCTCAATTATTGAGAGGGGTCTGGATGCAGACCTGGTGCAGAGCAATCTGTGCCGCATCCAATGCTTTTTAATATGCTCATCTAACCCCACCCCTAACCCTACCAGTCACAGTGACGTTACTCACTCCATTAAAGGGCCATGAAACCCCCTCGTTTCAGCAGGGTGTTTTCACACCTCTACTTTGGAAAAAGTCTGAAAAGTGGGCGTGTCCACCTCTGTTTAGGGGGGAGAGTCGGAGGAACTAAAGTGGGATGGTGTGGGAGTGTCTATTTGGGCGCGCTGAGTTTGGTTGCGCATGTGTTATTCAGGTCACAAAATGCGGTGAAAATCCTACACGACGGAAAAAGTTTAGTTGTAGTGCTAACATGTTTACACTCAGTGCAATAGTTTGTTCGATACGAACAACTGAATAAACAAAGAGCACTGGTCGCTCACCAAATCTGTAGAGACAGGACAATCACCAGCAACTAAAGCCGCGTCTTTATTAAGAGAAGACAATAAGCGAATCCGGATCTCAGCGTTTGCAGATGAGAACAGCTCTCAGGTAAACAATGTTCCTCCTTAGACACGTAAGTTATTGTTGTCGAGCGTCGCGTACACTGTTAATCCACATGTGAGTCTGAACTCTCACAGAGAGAAAATGAAAACAAAACTTAACTGCAGCAAACTATAAAAGCAACACTTCTCGCTTGTTTTCCAACACAACGTGGCGTCTCTGTCGTCTAAACACTGTGACAGTAATGAATATTAATGAAGTTGCACAATAGAGTGTGCTGATTGGTTTGAACCAAGCCTTACTCATGCATTAATGCAGCACACTGTAAGACGTAATAAGACACACTCTGGCACAGACGTCCAGTCTGCACGCTGGAATACAGGCTATTATCTCATGTTTGTGTTGCAGCTTCAAAAATTCGTTTCAAACCGGAAGTACGAATTTGCTTGAAATAACGCAAACAACCAATTTACACTTTTTAGTGAAATATAGGTGTCCTAATAGTGTTTTTAGCAGTGTGGGACACGTATACGACTGTCAACAGCTCAATAAATGTGTTTTGGCGTTTCGTGACCCTTTAAGCGCATTGTGTCTGACATTGCATGGCTCAGTGATGCAATCTCAGCTTGCATCATAAAGGCTGCATCCAGATACTATTGCAATTATTTTGCTCCATTTTGATGAAAACAACCCAGAGACCTACATTCATTGTCAGAATACAAATGAAGATATTTTAGAAGAAATCAGAGAGCTCTCATCCTCTATAGGTCGCGAGATGACGATCAAAAGGTCGAAAATGAAACAATAACATCATCAAAACAATCGTCAGTGCTTTAAACCTAATGATATGAAGCTACAACAATATGATTGTGTGCCAAAAAGCACCCCAGATTAATGGGTTTATTTAAAAACGCTGTCCAGTGCTTCGTATGCACAACACACTCATCTTCTTCTACTGTTTTCTTCCTTACCCCAAATGAACGCATGCTTTGCTTTCAATTAGAGGAAGTTGTGCGTGGGCATCCAGTGTGTAAATCAGTGCTTAGTGCTCATGAATAAAGTCATTATTTGTATATTTTTGTGCACACAAATGTATTCTCATAGCTTCATAACATTGTGATTGAATCACTGAAGGCATATAGACTGTGTTCAAAATTTGCATTCACCATCAGGACTTTGAATGTCTTGTGACTGTTGCTGTATACAGAGGATCAGAGAGCTTCTGGATGTCATCGAAAATATCTTAATTTGTGTGACATTTGTTGACAATGAACACAGCTCTCAGGCTAAGCAATTTAACACACAATTTTTATTTTTGAACGAACTACCCATTTAAGGCTGGATTTATTTGTTCTGCAACACTGGCAACAAGTAGACAACACTGGGGCTTTTTGGCCCACTGAACAAGTTGATTTGGCATCCGTTGGTGCAAGAATAAACACTTATTGGCTGTTAAATTTAGCACAGGAGTGCAACACAATTAAAGTAACCAACAAAGTCACAAGTTGGCTTACTGACAAATCTGAGAGATTATTGCTAGATAGATGAACTGCTTTGCATTTATTGATCGTTTTAGAAACAAGAAAACTACCTTCCACAGTTGCACCCTCATTAGGCTTTGTGTAACCCTCCCCCTTAGTGATGATCCTGCGGGTAATTCCACCATCTTCATCATCTGTGATGTCCTCCCCACGAAAGTCAAACAATTCCACCTGCAACAAACAAGTGGACACATTAATACAGAAACTGTGCTAGCAAAAATCCAAGGTTTTTACACTAATTCCAAAGCCAAATTTAAGCACTTTTCAGGAGCATTTTCAAACTTAAAGTGGAAATGACATTATATACTTAATGATATTAAATCAGCTGCTAATCGTTTTTGTACACTATAGTGTAGTATTCCAAGAAAAATGTTAAATGGTGTGTTCACCCCAAGCCCAATATTGAATTAGTGTCATTTACTTGTACACGTTTTACACTCTTTTACACTTTATTAGGTGCACCTGTCCAACTGTCGTTAACGCAAATTTCTAATCAGCCAATCACATGGCAGCAACTCAATGCATTTAGGCATGAAGACATGGGCTGTTTCTCAATTCCAAGAACGCAGAGAATGGACTTGCGTTCTTGTGGAGACCGGTCTTGACAGGTCTCCTCGGGAGACCGCGAGGGCAGAAAACGCGTCCTCTGAGAAATGGGATGCTGCGTTCTTCCTGATGGTCACGTGACCTTCACTCGTTTTAAATGGAAATCATTTAAACATTACAGCACTCATACAACGATTTATTGTTTTCCCTTCTCTTCAAAATATATACTTTGCATAAAAGCATTATAAATATACGCTGCACAATATAAATAAAACAAATTTTAATACGAATTTCAGCAAACAAACACCCTTAATGTGTTTATTCCTTTTTTAAGATATTCATGGTAATGTTTACTTTCACCGTTTCATTTAGGAAAACTCCTGAGGTAAATAAGTTATATCTCTGAACTTTAATAATAAATAAAATTAAATGCTGCGCTTTCCACCTCCAGTCGCAATGACTTCTGGGACTTCCAGAGCGAGTTCGGTGCTCAAGTCTGCATCAGTGCGTCCTCGATATCAAGATCACATCCGGGAAGTTTCACGCGTCCTCCGTACTTGCGGCCTTGACGTTGCACGAGAATACGAGGACGCAAGACCGCTGAAGAACGCATATTGAGAAACAGCCATGGTCAAGACGATCTGCTGCAGTTCCAACAGCATCAGAATGGGGAACAAAGATTTTGACTTTGAACACGGCATGTTTGTTGGTGCCAGTTGGGCTGGTCTGAGTATTTCAGAAACTGCTGATCTACAGGGATTTTCATGCACAACCAGACAGGTAGCAGCAGCAGTTCGGGGGGTGCAAATGCATTGTTAATGCCAGAAGTCAGAGTAGAATGGCCAGACTGATCATGGATGTGTTGCCGACAAATCTGTAGCAACTACGTGATGCTATCATGTCAATATGAACCAAAATCTCTGAGGAATATTTCTAGTACCTTGTTGAATCTATGCCACGAATAATTAAGGCAGTTCTGAAAGCAAAAAGAGGTCCAATCCTGTACTAGTAAGTGTACCTAATAAAGTGGCCGGCAAGTGTAAGTTAAATGTCAAATTTAAAATTTCCAAAAGCGCAGACAAAAAAAAAAAAAAGAAAAGGAAAGAGACTTATTTTTATTTAAGTACTTCATCATTATTCCATATTACGTAAGAAATTGTTTCAATTACATTTTCAAGCACTTTATCCAAGACCTTAAAAACAGCAGATCCAAATTCAAGCATATTTTTTAAGGATTTCCCGCACCAGTACAAACATTGACAATCTCAGCAGTCTATTACATTACCTGGAACAGAAGAGTAGCATTAGGAGGGATTTTTGGGGGGCTGCCAGCAGCTCCGTATGCATACTCAGGTTTGCATGTCAATTGGCAGATCTCGCCAATCTTCATCGTAGCCACACCGATGTCCCATGCTTTGATCACCTGACCTGCGAGATGGAGCAAATAATTGTCGAAAATTGTTGACTTGGATGCGCAATGATGTTTTGCTTGCATTTATAAATGCATCTATTCCTATGCCCTGCAGTTTTCTGCCCTTATCTCGAACACAGGCTTGGATTTGTATTCGCCTCAATCTAATCGACAAGTAAAAATATATATAATACCTGCTACATTTCTAGATATATCTTTTATTTTACTTTCAATTCTATCATCACAAATCAGGTATTTCATCTAAAGCAATTTTAAGTAACATAATATTAAGAAATTTCTAAGATGTTTTCATGTTTACAACAAGATAAGAGACATTGAGAATACACCCTTGTGGTTTATTATTTAAGCTTCTGCTATTCATGAAAAAGAAACAAGAAGCTAAATGAAACTACAGAGGTTGCCGAGTACATTAAACATCAAGATGAACAGGTTAATCTGATCACATTCTTACAAACTCATAGTTTCAGGGGAAATGTTGTTTACAGTTTTAAAGTGTGTCAGAAGCTTTACGGTTGTGACATTATAGTTGTGTGTTTAGGCGCACAACATAAAGACAGACAGGTTAGTTAGTCAAGATTATCATCAAGTACGTTTACATGGACACCAATAATCTTATTAATACGATTAAGACAATACTCTGATTAAGAGTCAACCATGTAAACAGCGATTTGATTCATTTAATCTAATTAAGGTCATAATCGATCCAAACAGAAATCGAATTTAGACGTGGAGTATGCTGATTTTAGTCGAACTGAACTTCAACTCTGAAAACTGGACTGACACAGTTTCAATCTACTACAACTTCTATGTTAAGCTGCTTTGACTCAGCCTACATTGTAAAAGCGCTACAGAAATAAAGATGGATTCAATTCATCTAATTCACCTAGAATCTGTTTAAGAGTCAGCGAGGGCGAACTACCATTTAGCGCACTTCACCCTTACTCACCTTTGCCCAGCTCAAAGGAGAACTTTTCCCCTCGATCACGGCTGGAGTCGAACTGTGAGCCATCAAGCAGTGTTCCAACATAGTGCACAAATACTTTATCGCCAATCATAGGCAACTCGGTGCCAGTACCCTCCTTCTTGACCAACTGTGGAAGAGAGAAAGAGATTCATCTTCAATCTGTTGGGCACACTGCACTACACCTGTGACCTGTCAATCTTCAAAGACCGCAGGGCAGAAAGATGTTCACGCCTAATGCTTAGGTTAATGACTTTATACACAAATAACTCTTATATGTTTGTAATAGTCGAATAGTTTAAGCATACACAGAGCCATATTCCACACAATAATCACACAATAAATAAAATTATTAAGTTATTTAGGTGAATACTTCTTGAATGAGTTGCACCGAAAGTGTTTAATTATCCCAAACAAGTAATTCCTGTATTTGTATCTGAAAACACCAACCTGAGGTTTCCAGAGATTACATGCTTTGATTGCTACTGATTTTAATCACATAAGTTACATGTGTCACTTGTATATTAAACAGAAGCGGCACAAAACTTTGTTTAATTAACATTGCAAACCAAAAGAATTGTAATACTAAAAATAAATAGGAAGATTCACCTAAAAATAAGATTTGTCACATTTGCTAACTTTAACGTTGTTTATAAAACTGAATGGTTGTGCTTTTGTTTACAAAACAATATATTTACCAGTCACCATTCGTTTTAGTAACGTTAGCATACAACAATGCATAATGAAAGTGAACGGTGACCCGCGGCTGTCAGACGCTAATGTCTCCTTTTGTGTTTACATTACAAGGTAAATCATATAGGTTTATGAACACATTGAGACGAAATGAATCAGATCAGAAATATTATAATTTCTGAAGCGAATTCTCTCTTTAGGCGCGGTAGAAAGATCTAGAAAACGCAGCACAATTAGCAACAGGCGTTGTTTATTAATACATACTGTTAAAATAGTCACATTTAAATGCACAACAACAGCTATAGCAGTAGTAAAAGTGCATTAATAGACAGACATATCGTCTGTAACATGCTTTTTAGTCAGTCACACCTCCCACATGGAGTCAATGCGGCTCAATGCCCTGCAGTATTTACCTTTAATACCCCTCCATCTTTCTTCGGGGTAATGTCTTCACCCTCGATGGGGATGCTACAACCTTCATTCACCACCTCCTCTGCAGTCATCGTCGCTTTAATATAGGTATCACCTTCAAACCACCACCAAAATACAGACTGAGTCTCCTCGCCGAGGTCTTTTCTTCAACAGTTAACGTGCAGAAATCACTGAAGACTCGACGTCTGCAGGGCTAAACGGCTTTAATTTCGGTATAAGGAGTGGATTTGCTGAGCTATCGCGCGATTGTGGAAGTCAGCGGCCGATAAATGTGGTTTTTGGGAACGCGCAGGGGCTCCGCGAGGCGTTTATATAACGATCGGGCCGCCGCTGGAAACTGAATCGACTCAGCGAACTTTCCAGAGCTGCGCGAGAGCGAGGAGACGGCAAAGTCTAGAACTGACTGCAGCGTGAGGGACCGTCGCAAAATTCTAAACCCAGTCATTAGCGGAGAAAGGGATATGCGAGTTTGTGATACAATCAGATTGTAGAGAAATCCAAATGTCGTAATCAACACTCCTATTACAATATGACTATTCTATTTTCCACATTTCCATTTGAATTGTAAAAACTGATACCGTTTTAGCAGTGTATATTTAATAAAAAGGAAAATATCTGTTAGCATTTACATAAAGCTTTATATATATATATATATATATATATTACCTTCTAACTGTAAAATCTCCCATACTGACATCATATATATGGGGCGTCTGCATATTTAATAACTGAATAACTGACAGTGCACGTTCATTGAAAAGTAAGAATGATTAATAAATCCATATGAAACAGTCCCTTAAAAGTGACACACTCAGGCGCACTTTGCACTCACACTACAAGCGTAACTGCGTAAGCTGTCATGTTATTGTTGATGTTGCTTGGATTACTTGAAAAGTCCCCATTAGATCATAACCTGCTTTGGATAAACACTTCAGCTATATTATTTAATTTAAGTGTATGAAAGCACATATTTTAGTCTATATAATTGTATTAGTTTTCCCAGAGATGGGTTGTGGCTGGAAGGGCATTCGATGCGTAAAAACTTGCTGGATAAGTTGGCGGTTCATTCTGCTGTGGCGACCCCGGATCAATAAAGGGACTAAGCCGACAAGAAAATGAATGAATGAATAATTCTATTCGCTTGTTAAGTGGTGACGTGTTGGTGCCGTATGTAATACTTTTTCCGGGTCCAAGCCGCCACTCATTTGAATTGACAAAATATTTGTTTATGATCACTTTTTATTCTTTTTACACATTAAAGTGAATTTTATATAAAGTTATGGTGTACACAACAATCTCTGGGCTTGCTGCATCACAAATTCCAAAATTTTAACAATTTATTAAAAAAATAAAACGAATCACTTTCTGCCCATCGGATATTAGGCATGGATCTATATATTGCGATCGTGATTTTCGAAAGTATTACAGCGCTTTGAAAATGTTTATCATTAACCTTTCATGAGTCTCCTCAAACAGTTTGATAAAGTGATTTGACCTGGAAGCCGCTTCGCATGACGACGTCACACTTAACAAGCGGAGACAGGGAGATGATAGATAGATAGATAGATAGATAGATAGATAGATAGATAGATAGATAGATAGATAGATAGATAGATAGATATTAGATAGATAGATAGATAGATAGATAGATAGATAGATAGATAGATAGATAGATAGATAGATATTAGATAGATAGATAGATAAGATAGATAGATAGATAGATAGATAGATAGATAGATAGATAGATAGATAGATAGATAGATAATACTAGCCTGCATTATAATACATAGTTTGTAAGTTATAATAATAAAGTTTACACTGAATCTTATAATCTATGTTGTTAATGTTGCTATATGCAAATATTTAAACATCAAGGAAATTGCATGCACATAAAAACCACTAATACAAAAACTGAAAACATTTCAGTGGCATACAGTTCACTAGAAGCGCTTGACCCAGGTTACTGACAAATAAAAGTTTTTCCACATACGTCTACATTTACCCAATTAAAATACATTAAAACCGAAGAAAATACAACAAAAGTATTACTGATAAACAAAACATCACAGTTGTTTTAAAAATTATTGAAAAATCAACATGAATCATTAAAAAAAATCATCCGGTTTCGTTTTTCACAAAAGAGTGAACTTTAATGATGGTCCCTATCCTCTAAGAAGTTTTCCCTCGTTTTCATTGGCTGAGGCAGAAGACTGGCGCGTTTGTTCGAGGAAGTTTACACTGTCAGAACGTGTTATGGTTTGTTGTGTAGTTACCTGTTAATTCTGTTTGCTATTTGCGATTTCATTAGGATTATACGGTAGATTTTTATCATAACTGAAGTCATATTTCGATGATACTACGAGGAGTTTATTGTCAGCGTGAAAAGCGCTCATATGCAGTGTTGATTTTCGTGTTATTCGGCCTTTAACGTTATTTAGGAATCTAATCTAATGCCACATATATAAAATGGAGAGCAAAAATGGCCGGTTTCCTTTCCCTTTCCAGCCGTATCCCATCCAGGAGAGCTTTATGGAGGCGCTTTACACCGCCCTGGATCAGCGTAAAGTCGGTATATTCGAGAGTCCCACAGGCACGGTGAGTCTCCACATGAGGTTATGGTTTCAGTTTACCCTCAGCTAAGGCACTACAGGTAAACAGAGTTAAAAATTGAATAATAGTTATCACTATACCTAGATTGTTGAACATTATTTGTATTACACGTTTTCGACTCGTCAGTATCTTCATATTTCATTAAATGTGCGCTAATTTGCATACATTTATAGCACAAACATCTGAATATTCGATTAAGTCGGGTTTAAAGTTCACGTTTTTTTATTTCAGTCAATTTTGGGAAAGATACAAAAGGAATCTTGGTAACACAATGAGTATATAATCAAGTTAAGCAAATTATATAGGCATACAGAATAAAACTGTACAATGTGTTGTGACTATGTAAGTGCTGATGAAGTGGAGATGTATGCTCAGCAGGGGCGATTTTAGGATATTCATATTTGCATCATATGCTTTTTTCCTGACCTTGAAAATATAATCGGCTGAATCGTAGAAAAAGCCGAATTAAGATCAAGATTTAAAGTGGACTGAGGCGATAATTTAGTGTACAGTTTATGAGCTAATCGCAAAAAATGTTGGGGTGCAGAGTAGCTACAGCCCCCCTAAAATAGGCTTAGTGGCTCCCATGATGCTCAATGCATTAGAAAAAAAATCAAAAAATGTATAATTAAAAAAATAAAAATGTATAGACATAACTAAAAAACATTAAATGCAACAAAGGAAACACATAAAAGTGTATTTTGGATGTTTTTTTTTTTACATCTAAATCTGGTCATTGGATGAAAAAACAGTGTTTCACCTGCAGCGTCTCTCCTAAGATGGCAGTGGATGTTTGATCTATATTGTGTTTGATTCTGCAGGGAAAGTCTCTGAGCCTCATCTGTGGAGCTTTGACGTGGCTGAGAGACTATGAGGAGCAGAGGAAACAGGAGGCTGCTAGACTTCTGGAAGGACAGAAGGACAGTGATGTTGTGAAGGAGAAGAACAGCAATAGCGGACCACCAGAGCCAGACTGGGTGTCTGAGTTTGTGCAGAAGAAAGCAGAGAGGGACATGGTGAACAAGTTAAAGGTATCAGAACTATCAAACCAAGCTCACAAGCAGTCAAAGTACTGCTATCCACTTGTTATGTCTTGACGTATGGAATACTGTTTCTGGGTCCAAGCCGCTATTTATTTAAATTGAGAACATTTTTGTTTATGACCACTTGTAGTCATATCACACATCAAAGTGAATTTATTGTAAAATTATGGTGAACACAACCAATATTTTAGCAATTTATTAAAATTTGATATTAGATATTATATTAGGCATGAAGATATATATATATATATATATATATATATATATATATATATATATATATATATATACATACAGGGCTTGACATTAACTTTTTTTGATCACCAGCCACTGTGGCTAGTAGATTAGTAGATTTCCAACTTTACTAGCCACTCACCATTTTTACTAGCCACACTTTTCTTGTCGGGAAAATATATTTTGCTTAAATTTGACTTTGACATGCTAAACTACTTGATTTAGATATTGTGTTATGTCCACATGCCTTCTCATGCATTTAACTTCTTGTGTGTATTGCATATTAGCTTGCTCAGTGTGCATTAGCAAATGGGTTGTCACAATGCAATCAGTTTTTATGTGTGGACATTTGATATGTTTTTTCTTTCATAGCTAACACATTGTGTTGTGCATGAAAATAAAGGTTAATGTTGAATATAATGCAAGAAGAAATCTGATAATGACAAATGTCTGATTTTACCAGTGAAAACAAATGGTCTAATAATGCTGTCAGTGACAAATGACAAGCTCATGTCCCAAACATAGTAAATTAATTTTATAATTATGAATAGTTATTCTGATGTCATCATTTTACTGTGAATTAACAAACAGGACATATTGAAAGTGTGTTCAAGTCCACCATAATGACTGTACAAAATTGAGCATTTTAAGCAACAGTAGAGCTACACATAGGCCTAATATTATTAGTGTTGTTTTACCATATCGTCACTTTACAATTAACACTTTACATTTTTGTCAAAATTGAGTTATTGACATATTCTTATAAAATGACAACTTTTTGTTTACATTTCAAAACTTTCTTTTAAAAAACAAATGTTGCACACATACTGTTTATTATATGGATTGCTAAAACTTTAAAGCTCAATATCTTAAAATCATTCAGAACGCAGATAGAACCTTCCAAGGTGCAGAAATGTTTGAGAATTAACAATAACAATAGCGTACTCATATTAACCTTTATTTTACATCTAAAGAATCGTGAGAAAGAATCGTGATCTTGATTTTAAGCAAAAAAATAAATAAATCGATTCACATTTTAGCCAGAATCGTGCAGCCTTAACATTAATTACGTCTACAGCATTTCTTAATCATAGCTTAACATTTACTTATGTGTTTTTAATATCCACATTTATGCTTGAATGGCATGACATGATGGCATTCATGTCTGATTCAATGAAAAACTTTAAATATAAAAAATCATTAAAATATATTGCAGTAAACAAGCCTAGTTTCATACTACATCACACAAATAAAATAATAAAAGAAAATCCAACATAATGTTAAAATCAAATTCATTCATACATTCATTCATTCAGTTTCTTGTCGGCTTAGTCATTTTATTAATCTGGGATCGCCACAGCGGAATGAACCGCCAACTTATCCAGCACATTTTTACGCTGCGGATGCCCTTCCTGCTGCTATTTACATTTTAAAGAAAGGAGCTATTGCAAGATTATGATCAGGTATGAAAAAACAGCAACATTTTTGTCCATTTCATTCAGGATGAAGAATTGAAGCGGAAGAAACGAGAGGAGAGACTGGAAATGATCCGACACAATGCTCAGCTCAGATATGCCATGAAGAGAAAAGTAAGTCCAGTTCAACAATTTCAGATTTTTTCTCCTGCATTCTGAGTGTGCATTTCACACTTTGACCTTTTGCTCTATAAGAAAAAGTAATTATGAGAATAAAGCTCTGCAAGAAAAGTCATATATGATCCTGTTTTTGTTCTGTGGTGGTAATAAGTATTCGTTAAAGTTATGTTGGGTTCACGAGTGAGGGAAGGATGGAACTTGAGATTGACAGGCGGATTGGTGCAGCAGTAATGCGGTAGCCGTATCGGTCCGTTGTGGTAAACAAAGAGCTGAGCCAAAAGGCAAAGCTCTTGATTTGCCGGTCAGTCTACATTCCTGCTCTCACCTATGGTCATGAGCTTTGAGTCATAACCAAAAGGACAAGATCTCGGATACAAGCAGCCAAAATGAGTTTCCTTCACAGGGCGCATCCTTATATTTGGGTGATGAGCTCTCAGCTCTGTTACCCGGGAGGAGCTCGGAGCTGCTGCTCCTCCACATCGAGAGAAGTCAGCTGAGGTGGCTCTGGCATCTGTTTCGGATGCCTCCTGGGCACCTACCTAGGAAGGTGTTCCAGGCATGTCCAATTGGGAGGAGGCTTTGGGTAAGACCCAGAACAAGCTGGAGGGACAATGTCTCTCGGCTAGCCTAGGAACGCCTCAGGATCCCCCCGGAGGAGCTAAAGTGTCTGGGGAGAAGACTGGGGTTCTCTTCCCTCATGACCCGGCCCCGGAAAAATGGATGAAAATGAATGAATGAAGTTATGTTTTGTATTGTTAATAGGCTGATGAAGATGACGAGGCGGTGAAATTACTGCAGCTCAGCAGAGAGGGGTCGGAGCCAGAGACTCACAGCCCAGAGGAGGAGGGGCTTATTGTAGCAGAATATGAGAGTGATGATGAAGCCACGCCCAAGAGCAGGTATTCCTCTTGTGTTAATGAATGACTGAATGAGTGTTTTCCCAGTCTTCAGTTCTCATTCAGTTTCCTCTGCAGACTCTGTGATGATGATAATGATGATGACGATGATCTGGAGGAGGAGCATGTCACTAAGGTGCATGTTTAAACCTTTCACTCTGCATTGGCACAGTTTTTTGTGCATGTTTAACATTTATTTATTTATTTTTAATCTTAAGATATATTACTGTAGCCGCACTCACTCTCAGCTGGCTCAGTTTGTGCACGAAGTCCAGAAGAGTCCATATGGAGATGCGGTTCGCTTGGTTAACCTGGGCTCCAGACAGGTAAACATGCACATATGAATATGATTTTGTGAGACATTATTATGATTAAATAAAAATAACACTGCTGTTTAAAGTGCCTCCTGATCTTTCATAAATCATTATAATGATCATTTCCATAATAATCATAGAAATTACTCTTATTATAAATGCTGAAAATACTTTTATGCTAATGTTTTTAATTTAAAAATCTTGAAAATGTAAAAAATTATTTTGAAATGATCAAGAAAAGTAGAAATACAAAAAATTTACAACAAAACACATATATTTGTTATTTTTTTACACTGTCATGTTATTATGATAACAAGATATCATAGCCTATGGAGATTTCCTGAGGATAATTACCAAAAAATAAAGCAACTGGAATAACTACAGCAGTCATTATCGTCAATCTCATGTGAAGCAAGAGATCGCGATGACATATGATGACTAGCGCTGTCAAAATTAGTGCGTTAACGCATGCGATTAATTTAAAATAATTAACGCGTTAAAAAAATTTACGCAATTAACGCAGTTCAGGTTTTTTTACTTCCTGTTTTGGTGGAGGTGTGTTTAACATGCAAGAAATGTAGATAGGACCAAGGAAGCACTTTTTGAAGGCAAGTTTCAGTATAAAACAATTAGTTGCATCACAAGTTATCCAGAGTTTCATGCAATTTTGGGTGTTTCATTTTTAACTTTTGACTGTTGTAAGTTGATACCGCATGGCGAACAGAAAGAAAATCCTCCGCATTTCGTGACTCGGTGTTCCTTTAAGGTAATAAAATCACTGCTTAGGCTACACGGTAGACTTTTAATAGAGTATAATCTTAATCATATTAAAATTGGAGTATTGGTGTCTTATGTGAATGTACTCAGAAAGTCTCTGGTGAAGTCGCGAGCTGTCAAAGACAGGGCATTACTCTGCCTTTCAGCATGAGCCCTCCAAGTTTAGCGTGTTTCCTCATTAAATGCAACGAAAGCCTATGCTTCGCATTGTTGTGTCAGAATCCTTGTGAAATACTGTGAAATATTTTTGCAGTCCACTTAGAATCCAACATGGAAATCAATGTTTTCTGTATTGGCATTGATTGTTTTGAAATTCAATGTCATTAACATGCTGTAATTTGCATGTTTTAATTTCTGTAATAAATATGGCTGTCAAGCAAAATCTTGATGGTTTATTGTGGGTATGTTGTTTACATGAAGAAATCTGTGTTACAAGTTAAACAAAAATTCTAATAACAATTATATTTAGAATTTAAATAGTTTTTGTCTTGCGTTTACATTAATTTTACATTTAAATAGGCAAAATTACAAGTTTCAGTATTTTAAATGAGATTAATCGCGATTAATTTTTTAAAAAAGGTGCGATTAATTAGTTAATTTTTTTTTTATCGATTGACAGCACTGATGATGACATGTGCTGGTGTTGTAGTGCTGTCTCATTTCTTAGTGGTAAAATTTAAAGCTCTTCCTCGGTTTCAAGGGGAAGGATTAGGGGTGAAAAACAGAATTGGGATTGTGCCTAAGTTGTTGCCACAATGCTAAGCTGAAGTTTCACAATATTTTTGATTTATAATAATAATTCCTTGTCATTTTTCAGAACCTGTGTATCAATCCAGAGGTCGTCCGGCTGGGAAATGTCCAAATGATGAATGAGCGCTGTTTGGAAATGCAGAAAAACAAACACGGTCAGAAACATCCACACAATCTCTGCCAATTCAAATGTAGAGCTGTTGCCTGTTCAAATCTGCCATTCGTTCAGAGAGAAAGCATCACTTGTGACCTCTGTCTGCAGAGAAAAGACAAAAGGCGTCAGACTCCGAGTCCAAGCGCAGCCGTGGTTTGGCCAAAGCGACGTGTGTCTTCTCTAGGTTTGAGAATCTAATGGCGATGAAGGACGAGGTGCTGGTGAAGGTTCGAGACGTGGAGCAGCTCATACAACACGGCCGCGAAACACACACCTGTCCTTATTACAGCACACGCATGTCCATTCCTGCTGCTCAGGTACACACAAACCTGTTCTTATTACAGCACACGCATGTCTATTGTTTCTCCAATGTCTCTGGATCTGTGTCTGGGTGGCACAGTGGCTCGGTAATTAGCACTGTCACTGTCCGAAGGAAAATGAATGAATGCCTACACAGCATTCATAATGTCAGACTTCACTAACACCACTTCCGACAGCAACCTAGCTTTCCCATGTGGTCTCCCATCCAGATACTGACCAGGCACAGCCCTGCTTAGCTTCAGTGTGCGACCATATGACAGTTGCAGAGAGCTAGCTGCTGAGGAAGTGGACAAAAGGGGACGAGCTCAAAACATTTCAGACCTCCTTTACATGAGTATTTAGCATTGATTACCTGTTGTGTTGACAGAAATGCATCTGTTAGCAGGTGTTAACAGGCCCGTCTTTCTGTGTGTTTTTCAGGTGGTGGTGTTGCCGTATCAGTCGCTGCTTCATGCTTCCACCCGCAAAGCATCTGGCATCAAACTGAAGGATCAGATCGTGATTATAGATGAAGCTCATAATCTGATGGACACAATCTCAGCCATACACAGTGCAGAAATCAGTGGAGGACAGGTACATGCACATATATTCATACATATAGTACAAACGCGCACACACCCAAATACAATCACGCATAAAAAAAACACATAAACACACCACACAAACACACACTGAGTACAATCACATATAAACATACACATATACATAAACTACACATACAAACACACACACATATACAATTACACTTAAACATACACTCACCACACATACATACACATACAAGCACACATTTAAAGACACATACACAAAGATACAAACAAACACACCACTCAGACACACACACACACAAACACACACACACACACACACACACACACAAACACACACACATACAATCACACTTAAACATACACACACCACACATACACTTACAAACACACACACCACACATACACATACAAGCACACATTTAAAGACACATACACAAAGATACAAACAAACAAACAAACACACACACACCACTCATACACATACACACACACACACACACACACACACACACACACACACACACACACACACACATATATAAATATACACATATACAATCACACTTAAACATACACCTCACATACACTTACAAACACACACACACACACATCACATATACACATACAAACGCATATAATGACACATACAGTCACACACATATAAACACACACATGACAGATACACACTCTCACACACACAAACACAAACACACCACAGATACTCATACAAACACACACATATACATCACACTTAAACATACATACCACACATACACATACAAACACACGTAAAAAGACACACACACATATAAACACACATACACACACACCACAGATACACATACTGTACAAACACATACAAATACGAACCACACAGACATACACATACAAAAAAACACACACACTACACATACAAACACACATTTACAATCAGACACATACACAAAGACACGCACAGCAGATCTAGTGCGCTGAGTCTAGTGTAGTAATGGCCATTTGTTGTGTTTCAGCTTTGCAGGGCTCATTCACAGCTCTCTCAGTACTGTGAGCGCTACAGGTGAAGTCACAGCACATCACATACATTTCGTACTAATCCAATTATTCATTTAGTGTAAATCAATGTCAAAGAAAATGAAGGATTTTGAGGTTATAAAACAATTTTGAATAGTATCCTGCTCATCAAAGTGGAATTTATTTGCTCAAACATACAATATAATCTGTAATATTTGACATTAAATTTGGCTCTTCACATGATCCTTCAGAAATATGCAAGGAGCTCTATTATTATTATCATACAATTTTGCTGACAAAAAAGGAAAAAAGGACACTTAAAAAGTCCATACAAACTAATATTGAACTTTTATTTTTAATATTTTGGATAAAATTTTATATTTAGATTTTTTTAAATACTCTTGTATTGTTGTGTACTTTGTTTTCTAATATCTACATAATTGTTATTTCAGAAATGTTATTTTAGTATATTAAATTATAACCAAATATTAAGTTATATTATTATTATGATGATGATATAAATATATAAACATGTCTGAAAAATGTCTTAGTTATTTTATGCAGTATATATTTTATGACGGTTGGCATTTCTATGAGGAGTTTGCATGTTCTGTTGGTGTGGGTTTCTTCCGGGTGCTCCGGTTTTCCCCACAGTCAAAAGACATATGCTATCGATGAATTGATTAAATTAAATTATCTGTTGTGTGTGTGTGTGTGTGTGTGTGTGTGTGTGTGTGTGTGTGTGTGTGTGTGTGTGTGTGTGTGTGTGTGTGTGTGTGTGTGTGTGTGTGTAAATGCAAGAGTGTATGGGTGTTTCCCAGTGTTGGGTTGTGGTTGGAAGGGGTTCCGCTGCGTAAAACATATGCTGGAATAAGTTGGCGGAAAAGTCTTTGGCCACCATTAGATTTGT
Source organism: Danio rerio (assembly GCF_052040795.2). Lineage (NCBI taxonomy): Eukaryota > Metazoa > Chordata > Actinopteri > Cypriniformes > Danionidae > Danio > Danio rerio. The sequence goes on along the minus strand of NC_141038.1, from coordinate 7,704,884 downwards.
CATTTTAATATAATTATTTATATCTATTTATTATGTAATATAATAGTCTCGCTTCTTACCTGAACAGTAATGATATTCATAGATAATTATATTGATTATGTTATTATATCATATTTATAGATAATTATGATATTTATAGAGAAAAACTGCTAAAACAGTGATGAAATGGAGTCCACACCTTAATATTATATTAAGTAGTTAATATAATCTTTAGTTTCCACAGTGTATATTCACTCACTGGCTACTTTATTAGGTATACCTTACTAGTACCAGGTTGGGCCCACTTTTTCTTTCAGAACTGCCTTAATCATTTGTGGAAAAGATTCAACAAGAAACTGGAAATATTTCTCAGAGATTTTGGTCTATATTGAGATGATAGCATCATGCAGTTGCTACAGATTTGTCGGCTGCACATCCATGATGCGAATCTTTGGTTCCACCACATCCCAAAGATGCTCTATTGGATTGAGATCTGGTGACTGTGGAGGCCATTTGAGTACAGTGAACTCAGTGTCATGTTCAAGAAACCAATCTGAGATGATTCACGCTTTATGATACGGCGCTTTATTCTGGAAGTAGCCATCAGAAGATGGGTACACTGTGGTCATAAAGGGATGGACATGGTCAGCAACAATACTCAGGTAGTATTGAAAATATCCCCCATGACATTACACCACCACAACTAGCCTTAACGTTTAATACAATCCTAGATGGATCCATGCTTACATGTTGTTGATGCTACATTCGGACCATACCATCTGAATGTCGCAGCAGAAATCGAGACTCATCAGAGCAGGCAATGTTTCTTCAATCTTCTATTGTCTAATTTTGGTGAGTCTGTGTGAATTGTTGCCTCAGTTTCCTGTTCTTAGCTGACAGGAGTGTCACCCGGTGTGATCTTCTGCTGCTGTAGCGCATCTGCCTCAAGGTTGGACGTGTTGTGCATTCAGAGATGCTCTTCTGCAGACCTCGCTTGTAACGAGTAGTTATTTGAGTTACTGTTGCCTTTCTATCAGCCTGAACCAGTCCGGCCATTCTCCTCTGATCTCTGGCATCAAAAAGGCATTTGTGCACACAGAACTGTCGATCACTGGATATTTTCTCTTTTTCAGACCATTCTCTGTAAACCCTAGAGATGGTTGTGCGTAAAACTCCCAGTGGATCGGTAGTTTCTGAAATACAGCCCGTCTGGCACCATTAACCATGCTAATTTGGTGGTTAGTAAAACCAAAGTCACTTAAATCCCCTTTCTTGCCCATTCTGATGCTCGGTTTGGACTGCAGCAGATCGTCTTGACCATGTCTACATGCATTGAGTTGCTGCCATGTGATTGGCTGATTAGAAATTTGCATAATTGAGCAGTTGGATGGGTGTACCTAATAAAGTGACCAGTAAGTGTATATTTTAGTTAACCTTATATAAATTTTTAAATAAAATTTTAGCTTAAGTTGACTATAATTACCCTGGTTAGCAATAATGTGATTTAATATAAATCTCAATGTTTTTGAATGATTATAGAAGTCGACTGAAGGCCAAAAACCTAATGTACATCAAGCAGATCCTCTTTGTGCTGGAAGGTCTGGTGCGGACACTCGGAGGTCAGCTGAGCGATACATTGGTTTCTTCTAGTATTTTATCTTGATTGATCTGTCTGATTTATTGTGCTCGTTCCTGTTCAAGGTAAAGTGGGTCAGAATCCAAACACTCAGTCCTGCCAAACAGGTAAACAAACACAACCTGCACACATAGTTCAGGAAACTTTTCCTCCTTTGTGAACCATTTCTAAAAATGTTCTGAAATGTATTACACAACAGGAAGTGAGCTGCTGACCATCAACGACTTCCTGTTTAAGGCTCAAGTTGATAACATAAACCTATTTAAGGTACTACACCAAGTGCAATAGTATTTACAATAGTATCTATCTATCTATCTATCTATCTATCTATCTATCTGTCTGTCTGTCTGTCTGTCTGTCTGTCTGTCTGTCTGTCTGTCTGTCTGTCTGTCTGTCTGTCGTTCCATCTATCTATCCATCCATTCATCCATCCATCCTTCTATCTATCTATCTATCTATCTATCTATCTATCTATCTATCTATCTATCTATCTATCTATCTATCTATCTATCTATCTATCTATCTATCTATCTATCTATCTATCTATCTATCTATCTATCTATCTATCTATCTATCTATCTATCTATCTATCTATCTATGGCATTAAAATGTACATAATTATGATTCATGGTAATTTGGTTGCATGTTAATGTGGTTTTCTCTGTTGGTTGAAGGTTCAGAAATACTTTGAGAAAAGCATGATCAGCCGAAAGGTGAGTATAAGAACACAACAATGATTGCAGTTTTAATAATCCCAAACAAACACAAACTGATCATCATCTGTGTGCTGTTTGTAGCTGTGTGGATTTGCAGAGAAATATGAAGGCAGTGGAATAAACACACACTCCAGCTCTAAAAACAAAGAAAACCGTCGCACTGAAGGACTCTGGCGTTTCCTGCAGACACTTCAGAGCAAACCTACAGGTACAGCTATCAGAGAAACAGGGTGTCCGCGGGGTCTTAAATGTCTAAAACTAAATTTTAGGCCATAAACAAAAGTCTTAAACTGAAATATTGTCTTGTAGGTCTTAAGTCATTTTTTAAAGGTCTTAATTTTCTTATTTCAGTGTTATAACATTTCAGTGTTTTTGTTATATCTAAGTTTTTAATGCAAAGAGATACAATTCACAACTCTTGTTTGACATTTTACAGCTAATTCACCTAATTAAATTCCCTAATCAGGGAAAGAAAACTAAAGCAACACGTCCCTTTACATGATCTTCAATTAATACAAAAACGATTTACAGAAGTAACTGGGCCATTAGACAAAAACCTTAGAGTTTTGCCTGGTATAAGTCTAATATTTTTGTCATAATGGTCTTAAAAGGGTCTTAAAAAGTCTTCAATTTGACTTGCAAATCTGCAGAATCCACATTTCAACATGGCAACTAGCTGCTATATGCGTGGTTTCACCTATGATTATGATGGTCCAGATGCATAGATATAATACACATGACAGTGTTTAAAGTAATAAAAGACAATGTGTTTGGATACAGTTTTTATATATGCTGTTGGTTTAATGATCAGAAATGTCACTTTTACAACATGTAGAATTGAAGAATTAAAAGAATTAATATTTTGTTGAGAAAAAAAGGCTGTGTAAAGGTGTTAAGTTAAGCCATTACAAGTTTTATAAATATTTAGCATTATGAATATTGTAAAATGTATGAAATGTTACACCATTGCCATGTTTTGTAATGTAAATCAACAGTTAACTTTCTGGTTTCTACAAATTTCCATCAAGAGCAAAAATCTGCCTTTAAACATTTAATCACAATAACAATTGATATTAACTGATCGTTTTTTTGGACCTATTGCTCTGTGTAACAAATCTCTCAGTAGTTCTTCAGCAACCCTCTGCCCTTCATCAGTGTAAATTAATATCAGCTGCTTCAGTCCAGCATCTCCATTAGCAGGAGGATGAAAAAGAAACTATTTTAGCAAGGCAATGATCCAAAACAGAGCCAAGGAAACTCTCTAATGCTTTCAGAGAAAGAAAATTAAGCTGTAGAATGGCCCAGCCAGTCACCTGACTTAAATTCAATATAAAATACAAAATAAAGCTCAGATTTGATAGACGAGACCCACAGAACCATCAAGATTTTGAAACTGTTTAAGTCAGTGAAAAACTCGCACCTGAGCAACGCATGTGACTCAACTCTCCATATGAGAGGCGTCTTTAAGCTGACAGCACCAAAAAAAAAGCCTTTTATATAAAGTATTAGATGCAGTTCAGCACTTACTCCTGTCATTTCATTGTTACTACACAGATTTGTATTGTTTTATTGTTATGTTTGTTTGGGTTTTTACCAAAATCTGCTTCAATTCCATGTCAACAGCTCCTTTAGAAATATTAAACCCAGTAACAAACATGACGTGTTCAATACTTATTCCCCCGCTGTACATGTTTACAATGTAAAAATGTGCTTTATTTAGCATTAATGGAAGCTTACTCTAGTTAATTTCGTAAGTTATAAAGCGTGACTTTTATACACAGATGCAAAAGGCAGTGTTATTTCTTTCATCACTGCAATTCTGGCCTCGCACAAAAATAACATTTTCCATGGTTCTAAGCTTTTATGAATTTCTTACTTCTGTTGAACACAATACAAGATATGCTGAAAAATGTTGGAAACAGACACTGACATCTATATTAGAAACAAAACTACTACAGAAGTAAATAGCTTATTTTCCTCCAAAACTTCTTTAAAATATCTTCCTTTTTGTTAAACAGAAAAAAATCAAGTTTGGAACTGGTGGAAGACGAGTAAATGATGACAAAATTGTCATGTTTAGTCAAACTATCACTTTATATTTGGGCTTAACCTTTTTATACAGAAAATATGGGTATTCAGACAATGTAAAATGTGTGTGTTTTTGTTGTAGATGTGTCAGAACAGCAGATGGCAGTAGAAGACAAACCGATCATGGCCTCTCCGATGATGCTGGCTGAAAGTTTCCTGTTTGCCCTCACTAATGCCAACAAAGACGGCCGGATTGTAATACAAAGACAGGGTTAGTAGAGCATTCAGTCTCCTCCATGCAGACACACACTCTCACATAGTCTGCTGGTTTAGTCTGATGTAGTGCATCAGTTTCCTAACACTATTAGATCCCAAAAGCAAAAAGCAAGTAGTACTAATATGTACTGGCAGTGTGATGCAATACCATTAAAATTATTATTGTAATGTTTATATCCATGCTTGATCTCTCAGATGGTCAGACTGTGATAAATCTTTAATAAACCAATAAAAATATGGTGTCTGGGATGCAGCAAGTCCAAAGACTGACACCACGATTTTGTGAAAGATTCACTTAACTAAACGTTCATCATAAACACTATTGAGAAAGTTCAGATGAGTAGAGTCTTGTACACAGATACAGTTTTCCCTATTTGATGCCTTTCTGTTGAAAAGCTACGATTGTGGGTTTGATTTGCAAAGTAGGGAAGAACTAGGGCTGCATGATATTTGCAGAATATATATATATATATATACACACACACACACACAGTTGAGGTCAGTATTATTAGCCCCCCTGAATTATTAGACCCCCTGTTTATTTTTTCCCCAAAATTCTGTTTAACCGAGAGAAGATTTTTTCAGCACATTTCTAAACATCATAGTTTTAATAACTCATTTCTAATAACTGATTTACTTTATCTTTGCCTTAAAGACAGAAAAGGTGTTTGCATTTTGTCTATATTGTTGTAGGTTTATGTGTGTATGATTGGTGTGTGCTTGTATATGTAAGGACTATTGTGTGCGTGATCATGTGGATATATGCTTATATTTTGTGTACATGAATGCTTTTATTCGAGTATATGTGACAAGTTTATGTGGTCTATTTAAATGCTTTTTTTGTTGTTGTTTGTGAGGCACTTTGAGTTGCATGTATGTTGGAAAAGTGTTATACAAATAACATTTATTTTTATTTTTATTGATTTTTATTTTTATTGATATGATTATTATTATTTTTACATTTACTTTACTTGAATTTATGTTTTGAGTCTTTACTGTAAATGTCACACCCATAACGCTGGCACTGCTCATAAATGAAGTGACAATAATAGCATATTGACCTGTGTTCCTCCAGCGTGTGTTGCTCAGAGCAGCCTGAAGATTCTTTTATGCAATATTCCAGTGTTGCGCATAAGTTTAATTAGCATCTTTGGATGGAAACACAGCTACAGTTAAACTTTTTAAAAATGGTTTACCCCTAAATGCAATGCAATGCAAGCACAAAAGTTTCTGCCAAACACATAAATGTGTTGTTTAGGTGACAACTAAAGTGTATTGACCTGTGTTCCTGCAGCGTGTGTTGCTCAGAGCAGCCTGAAGTTTCTCCTGCTGAACGCCGCGGTTCACTTCGCTCAGATCCTCCAGGAGTGCAGAGCTGTGATCATCGCTGGAGGAACCATGCAGCCTGTAAGCTAACAAACACACACACACACACACACACACACATTTAAACACAGTACTGCAGACAGTGACACAGCTGTTTCAGTTACATAACCCTGAACCAACACACTAAACACTAACAGACTGATTTCGTGTTAATGCTTTACAGGTTGCAGATTTTAAAGAGCAGCTTTTATTTTCCGCCGGGGTCACAGAAGAGCGTATTTTAGAGTTCTCGTGCGGTAGGTTATTGTGTGTGTGTGTGTGTGTGTGTTTTTCCTCTTGTCTGTGTTTACTGATTATGTGTTTTCTAACTGTTGCATAATGGCTTCAGGTCATGTCATACCCCCTGAGAACATCCTACCCATAGTGCTTTGCGCCGGCCCCTCAGGACAGCAGTTGGAGTTCACTTTTCAGACCAGAGACTCGCCGCAGATGGTAAAAAGTTACACGTGCAGAGCTAAAACTGACACAGATGGTTGAATGCGAACATTTGTGCATCTTCAAATGTGGACAGAAATATTCTGAGAGATAATAATGTTTTTAATTCAAGGGTTGGTTACGATTAGGGCTGCTTGATTATGGGAAAAATCATAATCACGATTCTTTTGGTCATAATTGTAATCACGATTATTCAAAACGATTATCAGTTGAAGTCAAAATTTTTCGCCCTTCTGTGAATTTATTTTTATATACAAATATTTCCCAAATTATGTTCAACAGAGCAATTTTTTACAGTATTTCCTATAATATTTTTTCTTCTGGAGAAAGGCTTATTTGTTTTATTTCAGCTAGAAAAAAAATCAGGTTTAAATATTTTGAAACCTATTTTAATACCTCAATATTATTAGCTCCCTTAAGCAATATATATTTTGATTGTCTGTAGAAGAGACTACTGTTACATAATGACTTGCCTATTTACCCTAATTAAGCCTTTAAATGTCACTTTAAAGGGCACCTATGGTAAAAAATCTACTTTTCAAGCTGTTTGGACAGATCTGTGTGTTGGTATAGTGTATAGACCGTCATACTGGGGTGATATGAACACACCCAGTCCTTTTTTTTCAATTTAACTACAAAAAAAAAGGGTCGGCCAATTGGAGCTGTTTTCAAATCGATCACACCATTACGTAGGTGTGCGATCCCCCCGCCCACCGAATTGATTGACAGCAGCGCGCATTAACATGTTCCGGTAGTCGCGTGTATATGTCAACAAGACCAGACAGACATACGCAGAGCAACCGGGAATAAAAGCTCTGTTCTGTTCGCTAGGATCAGCAATCATCATCAAATGTGATTAAGAGTAAGTTTCACATGTTTAAAGTGTTTTAAAACAGAGTATGTGTGTAATTAATTACAGCATTTTACTTCAGCTTTACTTCATCAGCACAGCCGCGTGTCAGAACAATTATAAAAGAAGACGCTTCAATCCCGGTTTGTGGAAGTTAAATCAGGTTTATTTTGTACATTAGCATAACAGATATCCACACTTGCGGTTAGCCATAACTCTGTCTGTCTGCCTGCCTGCCTGCGTGTGCGTGTGCGTGTGTGTGTGTGTGTGTGAGTGCGCGTGTGTGTGTGAGTGTGTGCGCGCGCGAGTGTGTGCGCGCGCGCGTTAACTTTGTAACGATATTGTGTGTGACTCATCAATGCAACTTCACAATACTGATTAGTACAGGTTAGTTCTTACTGTAGTATCTCACAAATGCTACGTGAGACCTCCTTCCTTTAAGTCTGTCTGTTGTCTGACGCAGCTGAGGGAGGAAGCATGTAGAAACAGTGGGCGGGAAAGAACCGGCTTAAAGGCGCAGTACGACAAAACCACCCCCTGCTGGAAATCAGTATAAAACAGCATCTTGTAAAAGGTATAATGAAAAATCTGATGGGTATTTTGATCTGAAACTTTATATACACATTCTAGAGACGCAAAAGACTTTATATTAAATCTGAAAAAAGGGGTAACCTAGGTGCCCTTTAAGCTGAATACTAGTATCTTGAAAAATATCTTGTAAAATATTATGTGTTGTCATCATAGCAAAGATAAAAGAAATCAGTTATTAGAAATGAGTTATTAAATCTGTTATGTTTAAACTGTTTTAAGCATCTTCACTGTAAGAAAAAAAAAACTTTAACTACAAAAGTCTTTTAGTCAAGAGCAGCGAGTGGATTTTGTCCTTTTGTTGTTTGATTAATAATAAAAACAGCAGCAGGAATATCACACGCTGTCACTTTAAGAATAGTGCGGCTCCGTTATGGTTTCTCTTTCACGTGTCTTTTGATTCTCAACTTGTTTGTTTTTTACACAAATGAGGATTAATATGAATAATCACTAAACACCGTGCATGTATTTGACCATTAAAGCGCTCGCATTAAGATGGCGTTAGATGTGCGTGTGCTCTGCTGTCCGAGGCTAAGCACAGCGCGCACACACACGCACTACCTGTCCGAGGCTAAGCGCAGCGCACACACACACAACAGCAAGTGCTCTTTCGCGCTTTTAAAAATATGAATGATGCTGCAAAAGTTACTTTAGAGTACATGCTTTTAGTCACTTTCACGTGGAACTGGAAAGGAGGCGGTATATGATGGAATAATCGTTTATCTCGAATAATGGTTTTTCATAATCGTTAGAAGCCGTAATCGAAATCGAAACCGTATTTTCGATTAATTGCACAGCCCTAGTTACGATATCAATTCACTTTCGAATATAACGTTTTGTGTGGTCTTGATATATTAATATATTTTTAAATAGAATTAATTCACATAAACAAAGCTAAATTTACTTAAGTCTGCAGTGTCACATGATCCTTCAGAAATAATTCAGAGTATAATGCTGGTTTACTGCTTAAATATATTTAATAACAGTCTCTCTATATTTATTAAACGTATCTCTTTATATTTTTGTATGCCCCAGCATTCAAAGGTTAGAGGTGAGTAAAATGTATCGACAGTTACTTAGCTAGGATGCATTACATTGATCAAAAATCATAGGAAAAATATTTAAAATATTAATTTTTTTTATTTATTTCATGCTGTGAGAATATAAATTTATATAATCTAGTTTCAAATTAACAGTGATATATACAGTGCATCCGGAATTTATTCATAGCGCTTTACTTTTCCACATTTTATAATGTTACAGCCTTATTCCAAAATGGATTATATTCATTTATTTCCTCAAATTCTACACACAATACCCCTTTTGGAATAAGGCTGTAACATAAAAAAAATTGGAAAAGTACTATCAATACTTTTCGGATGCACTGTATGGTGTGTATTTATTATAATATGTAGGTTTAAGCCAAAATTTAAGCTGTTTGCATGAACACAGCCAAAATATTTGAAAAAATAAGTTGATTTTTCTTGGAAACTTTAAGTACTGGACATTATTAGTTTGAATTACTGTATACCACAGCCAAAATTAATGGCACCAGCATAGCATGAAAACTGTACAATTTTGGTCAAATATCTGAAAAAGAGATGTTTCAATCCTGATTTTGTGCCTATTATTGCAGTTTTAATATTGTTTTAATGATATTTTACCTTTCTGTTGGGTGAATTTCAGCTTTGTTGTATATAGTTTAAAATCTAAAATGTTTGATTAAAAAAAAGAAAAAGACAAAACAAAATTGACTCAGATTTAAATAGGAGAAGTACACAACCCAAAATATAACTTTCGTACCTTTCCTCTATTGTTTATTCCAGATGGAGGAGACGGGCCGCGTTCTGTCAAACCTATGTAATATAGTGCCGGGTGGCGTGGTCTGCTTCTTCCCCTCTTATGAATATGAGAAGAGGATTCTAGGACACTGGGAGAGCACCGGGATCCTCCAGCGGCTGCAGTCTAAGAAGAAGGTACACAAACACTAGCACTGCCACAGAAAGTCACTTTACTTCATCTAAAACGCTTTATGTGTGTGTGTTTCAGATATTTCAGGAGCCCAAAAAAGCCAGTCAGGTGGAGCAAGTGCTAAGTGAATATTCCAAATGCATACAGGTGTGTTATATTAGTGTGAATATCACTGGACATGACGTTGTTTATATCTACAGTAATCTATCTAGTGCATATTGGTTTGTTAAAGGGATAGTTCACACAAAAATAAAGTTCCGTCATTATGCACTCACCCCTTACTTGTTCAAAAGACATTTGACAAGATACACAAAAGAAGATATTTTGAAGAATGCTAGTTGCTTGCACCCATTTACTTGAACAAACAAAAAATACTATAAAATTCAATGATGCTAGCAAACAGAAAACAATGAGGTAATTTTGGGTAAAGTCTAGATCGGATATGTGGCCGGCCGGAAGTACGATATGCACATTAATAAAGCAGCATTTTTTAATGACACTGTATAACAATAATTAATATTTTTACAGTTCTGTGATAGTTGGGTTTAGGGTTGGTTTGGAGGTAGGCGTCAAAGAATACATTTTATTGGGTAATTTAATAGATAACATAACTAATACTCGGTACAACAACTGTTTTTACATTACTGTGACGGTTGGGTTTAGGGTTGGGATGGGGGTAGACGTTAATAAAATACAACAAATGAGAAATTTAATAAATAATAGAAATATTTCTCGTTAACTTCCGGCTGCAAACGTATCCAAGTGGTGCTCGCTGCAGAGCCATTTGAGGAGAGCTGAGCTCCAGCGAGGGGGAGCTTAAGCTTGAGCTCCACCTTTTTTGCACTTCTTCTACGAGTGATGTCACTGGGGGTAGGGTTAGGGGTGGAGTTGGTGTACGCATTAAAACAGCTTACAGGAGGAGGAGCGACAGCTCATGCTCCCCCTCGCTGGAGCTCAGCTCTCCTCAAATGGCTCTGCAGCGAGCACCCTCTCAACGTATCCGCTCTAGCAACAACCGTAATTTTGGGTGAACTATCTCTTTAATACAGCGCTGCAGTAATATTGGTGGTGGCCAGACGGGGGCGCTGCTTTTCTCTGTGGTCGGAGGGAAAATGAGTGAAGGAATCAACTTCTCTGATGACCTGGGCAGGTGAGTGCAAGTTGTAATTGAGTATTAATTTATCGATCCCAAATATTATACAGATATATTCTATGAATCCAAAATTAATTATTATTATGTTATACAAATTTTAATGTCAGCTTTATAATAAGCCTTATTCTATTGTTATGTAGTTTTTATATTCATAAATGTAATTTTTCAAATTACAAACCTATTTGTGTAGCATTTATGCAAGAGATTAAAAATTACTTTCCAGATTCACTTAAAGGTGCAGTAGGTCAGGGGTTTTCAAACTTTTTCAGCTGAGGGCCCCTTTGTGTAGGGCGAATTCTTTTGGGGACCCCCCAAAAATAAAAATGACGCCACCCCCTCAAATTAACAACTGTACTTAATTTTTTTAATTGTATTATTCAATACATTTATATTATTATATATTATTCAATAAATTTATATTATTCATTATCTGGATTAATTTTTGTAAGATGTTAGTTGAGTTGATATGGTTTTAGTGCTTCAATCTATTGATCAAATCTTGATGTGCAGTACTCATTGTGGTCTGCTCTCACTGGATTATTCCATCAAGCCATATTTTGTGTACAAGTCGTCACTTTACACAGTTATTATGCCATTTTTATGCTTTTTTTCAGCCTATGCACAGCTAGACTCTTCTGTATTTACCCTTACAGCTGAGAGTCTAAATGTATCTAAAGATTTAAAGCTTTAAAGTTTTAAAGAGTTTTGTCATTCATCAGCCTGTTAACAGTTAACTGTACTGTTGTAACTAGCAATACTACAATGGAGGCTGTGTGTTTTGTTTATTTTTATTCCTTTTTTTTTGTGCACATCATAATTTACTCAGGTCGACAATCCTGACTTACACTGTTAAAAAAATCATTTCCTAAATGCAATCTAGAATTGGGTATTCAAGTGCAAAGAGCCACAAGTTTTGCTTTGCATAATTTTAGAAGCTTTGCTGACTTTAAAATGTTCATACCAGTGTGTTCTATTAATAATAATACTGAACATTACATTTAAATTAGTTACACAAACAAATATGGGAAAAGTGGAACAAAAATGCATTTATATTCATAGTATTAAAATTTGATCAGGTATGTTGAGCTCCATTAAATACAGAGCGCTTCTTTTCCTGTGTCACGAAAGTGTCAACTGCATTTAAATGACGCAAGCATAAAGCTTCATTTTTGCAGTACTTTTGAGCTCAAATTATAATAAAAAATATTAACCTTCAGAATGATGCGGGACACAAAATTCATCCATGTGGGCTCATTGATCTAAAATTTCTTTGCGGCCCCCCTAGTGCCATCTGGCGGCCCCCCAGGGGGCCGCGGACCCCAGTTTGAAAACCCCTGCAGTAGGTGATTGTCTTCAGAAACATTTTTTTGTTGTGCTGGTTGAAACCATAGACCAGGGGTCACCAATCCTGGTCCTGGAGGGCCGGTGTCCCTGCAGGGTTTAGCTCTATCTTGCCTCAACACACCTACCTGGATGTTTCAAGTATACCTCGTAAGAACTTGATTAGCTTGTTCAGGTGTGTTTGATTAGGGTTGGAGATAAAATCTGCAGGACACCGGCCCTCCAGGAACAAGTTTGGTGACCACTGCCATAGACTAAAAGATATGGACGTAGTATCCGTGACGTCACTCATAGATTTCTGAAGAACACAAAAGAAGCTACAAGTAGGCGCGGCCAATCGTCACCATTTTGTTCACGTGTCATTGCACCGACCGGGGGATACCAAACAAGGGCAAAAAGGCGGAGTGTGAGTGGAGCTACAGACGCCTGCTAGCATTTTGCTTAGACCTGGGGTGTCCAAACTCGGTCCTGGAGGGTCGGTGTCCTACATATTTTAGTTCCAACCCCAATTAAACACACCTGAACCAGCTAATCAAGCTCTTTCTAGGTATTCTAGAAACTTCCAGGCAGGTGTGGCTGGCTTAGACAGACTTTTCTTTGGGAGAAACGCTTAATACTTCATTACCTGCGACTCGTTTGTGTTCTGACCACCTGTGCTTGGTTGTATACTATATCAATAAAGTGTTTAGGCCTTTAAAAACAATGTTGTAAAACATTGAGCCACTAAACATTGTTCTTATGACGCTTTTCTACCCGAGTAAAACGCGAATTACTTCCAAACACTTTAAATATAGTCTGTATTAGTAAATGCAAGACTATTGATGAAATCCAGCTTAACACTGTATGACAACACTTCAGATGAGCCTACAGCTAATCAGTCTGTCAGATTCTGGAGTGCATTACAGGTCTAAAGAAAAATATAAAGGATAAATGATCTTAAATAAAACAAATACATTTATAGAGATGGTATATAAGTAGATAATTTCACTCACCTGGAAAATAGAGCCCACGTGAATGGTTTGTGAGCACAATTAAGTGCACACAGCAAGCCATGTCATCTGATAATTGTAGGAAATAATTCCAAAAGGCAACTGACTGTGTAAAGCCACATAAAACAACACAAAAATATGATGTATATGCCAAGCTCTGCGGCTAATCAGCCGGAATCAGCTGAGGCGAAGTGACGGCGACCAGTGAGTCTTGATGACTCAAGTGGCCACTCCCTTAATTATGCAGACTTAATATAAAGGAAACAGATGAGTTGTAGAAAAATTCCCCCCTCTTACAGTTGTCATGATGGGTAATAATAGCTGTATGAACCAAAATCGTTCTTTGTAGCAGGCTGTAAACACCTTTTTTTCTGCTGTAAAGTTGTCCATTTTAACAGTGGGCTCAATAGAAATTTGCTCTATTATGGAGCCTGGACTTGCAGAATTTCGATGAATTGCAGTTTCATTTACTTCCGTATTTGCTTCACGAGGGAGAGCGGGGGGTTGCCACTTGTTTGAAAATCTCTTCACATTCCAATAGTACTGATCAAAATAAATGAACTAAATGTATTTATACATATTTTTTGCCAAATCTAAATCCAGATAGTTCTTTATAGCTATAAAAAAGGATCTCATTTAATCACTGTAATAACCCGCTTTCTGCATCCTTGAATGTGTCCAGATGCATTGTTATGGTAGGAATGCCGTATCCCAACATAAAGTCACCAGAGCTGCAGGAGAAGATGGCCTACCTGGACAAACACATGGTGAGGACGCTCTCAGTGAAAATCTGCTGTTGGAAAATGGAAAATCTGCTGTTTCTAAAATCTCTTATTTCTGTTTCAGCCTCATGTTGCTGGTAAAAGTCCTGGGAAAGCGCTGGTTGAGAGTCTGTGCATGAAAGCTGTCAATCAATCTATCGGTAGGCGGAGCTGTGTATTCCTGCTATTTAAATGCTGGTTAACCAATATTACACACAAGACACTGCAAGTGAATGGTAAAAAAAAAGTGCTCACCACTTCCCAGAGGACTGCATTAGAAGTTTTCTGAGATGTTATGTTTAAATATGCAAATGATGCTTTGTTTATTTAAATATGTGCTGATTTGCATATTCAAGATGATCAGATGATGTCATGTTCAAAATTGTTACTTTTTTTTTAACAAGAGATTTTGGGCATATTTATAAAAAAATGCTACAATAATTAAGAAGATACCATAAACAGCCAGAAAAAAGTAGAATCAGTTGTATATAATCAGGCAAATAATTCGTAAATAAATGAATCTGTAAAAATCTTCAGAATATAGATATGAACAGAGATAGATTATGGATATGAATAAAACTGAAGTATGTAAAAGCTGCTGAAGTGGACATTTATATTAAAAAGGTCTTTAAAAATATGCATTATAAGACAAAATTATTAAGTGTGAGTCTTTAATAAACTATAAAATACCAATAAAGCTCTCTGTTTGCCTGCAGTGTCTTGCCTTTATTAGCTGTTACACTTTTTTAAAATTTCGTGTATAGTATTTTAGCTGATCGTACGTTTTTTACTTTTTGACAGGCCGTGCGATCCGTCACCGTGGTGATTACGCTTGTATTGTGTTGTGTGATCACCGATACGCCCGAACCGGGACACTGCAGAAACTTCCAGAATGGATTCGATCCAGCACACACACACACGCAACTTTCGGGCCTGCGTTTGCCAGTGCCAGGAGGGTAAGAGTACTGCATCATACTATTCATTTTCTTTATAAGTTAGTTTTTTGTTTCACTGTATATTATCACATTAGTCATATATTTAATAAAATAACACATTTTTAAAATTTAAACTCATTTTTATTTAAAAGAGTATTATACAGTAAAATATGTACACCACCTGACAAAAGTCTTGTTGTCAATCCTTGTTGTCAGAGCAACAAATAATAACTTGACTTCTAGTAGATCATTTGGAAAAGTGGCAGAAGGTAGATTTATCTGATGAATCATCTGTTGATCTGCATCCCAATCATCACAAATACTGTAAAAGACCTATTGGAACCTGCATGGGCCCAAGACTCTCAGAGAAATCAGTCAAGTTTGGTAAAGGAAAAAAAAAAATGGTTTGGGGTTACATTCAGTATGGGGGCCTGTGAGAGATCTGCAGGGTGAATGGCAACATCAACAGCCTGAGGTATCAAGACATTTGTGCTGCCCATTACATTACAAACCACAAGAGAGGGCAAATTCTTCAGCAGAATAGCGCCCCTTCTCATACTTCAGCCTCCACATGAAAGTTCCTGAAAGCAAAGAAGGTCAAGGTGCTCCAGGATTGGCCAGCCCAGTCACCAGATATGAACATTATTAAGCATGTCTGGGGTAAGATGAAGGAGGAGGCATTGAAGATGAATCCAAAGAATCTTGATGAACTCTGGGAGTCCTGCAAGAACGCTTTCTTTGCCATTCCAGATGACTTTATTAATCAGTTATTTGAGTCATTGCAGAGATGTATGGATGCAGTCCTCAAAGCTCATGGGATTCATACATAATATTCATTCTTTCTCCACTGCAGCATGACTTTATATTCTACACTGTACATTATTTCGGTTCAGTAACAAGACTTTAGTCTAAGCAAAGTCAGACCTTACTGTCCTAATTAAACAAGGCATGATCATTTTTTTTTTGGTAAAATAAGTGTAATCTCGAGGCCTTTGCCTTTCATATAATCCAGTTCTGACACTAAATGGTCAACTAGAAGTAGAGTTATTATTTGCTGTTCCTAAAACCTGGATAGGCAATAATCCTATTGTGTGTGTGTGTGTGTGTGTGTGTGTGTATGTATATATATATATGTATATAGTATATATATATATGTATATGTATGTATATAGTTGTATAAACCAATTGATCGGTTGCCTGATGCAAATGACATTCTGCTAGATTTGTAAGGCAGTATGTAGGATGTTGTTTTGGTGTAGTTTGACAGACAGGAGTGTGTGAAGTGTTTCTCCAGCTGAGCTCTCTGTAAGCAGGTCTCTTTTAATGACAGGAAAGATGATGAGCATCATTTCTTAACTGTATGTTCACCGTCTCATCCTTTATTTGATTCTGCAGTTCTTCCTGGAGAAGCGACAGAAAGCCACACTCTGAAGGCCATCTACTTATCTGTGTGTGTGTGTAAAAACCCTACGTTCTGTCCTGCATTATGGATGTTTGTTTGAGTACTCCTTCCGTATGAATTATTGAGGTGAAGTTCAGCCTCCTCTCTCAGGTTTCTACATGTCATTTTCTTTGGTTTTTTATTTAATTAAAGCTGGTTTTAATAATACTGGATTATAGCTGTGCTTGTAATCCAAAGCATGAAGCAGACACACTCGCTCAGATTGCTTAAAACATCACACAGATTAGTTTATTTTGTCTGTACTAAAAGCTATGAATGTCAGAGATGTTTTAGTACACGTAATAATAATGATAAAATATCAAAAATACATTCATTTCCTTAATGGAACGTCTGTTGTCTCGCCATCAAATCTTGTGAATGAGCACGAGGAGTTCAAAATGTTCATCAAAAATTATTAAAGTCAACATACTGTAAAACAAGCAAAATGTGAGCTCTCATACTCTGAAACTGGGTAATATTAAACAATTGCATGTGCATTTAGATGAAATTAGGTCTTATTTTAAATAAAAGAGTAACATTTTACCAAAGTTTGTTAGTTATATTAGTAAACATGATTATTTTTAAGATCTAAAGTTGTATGTAATATTAAAGCATTATACAATTTTACATTTAGTAACCCTTTACAATAAGGTTGTATTAGTTTATGTATTTACTATCACTAACAAACAGTGAACAATACATTTATTACAGTATTTGTTCATGTTAGTTAACGAAAATACAGTTGTTCATTGTTAGTTCTTGTTAAGTGGGTGCATTATTGTTAACAAATAGGAATTCTTATTTTAATAATGCATTAGTAAACGTTAAACTATGATTAATAATTGCTGTACACGTGTTGTTCATGTTATTAAATATATTAACTAATGAAACCTTATTGTAAAGTGTGACATTTGTAGGTTATCAAATGCTATAAAGATACTGCTATGAAAAAGTTGAGTATTTGCTATTGATGCCTTTGATAAAAATGTTTAAGCAAATGACATTATTTTATTTGAAATATAGAAGAAATGTTATCAAACCTTTAAAGATTGTATAGATTAACATTTTACTGGAGCACATAAATAGCAAATACATAAATACTCAACTTTTTTCATAAAAAAATATCAAATAAATCCAAAAACAACAAAAAAATTAGGCTTTTAAGTTTTTTTTTTCTGTAGCTATATATTGCTCATTGTTATAGTTCACCCCAAAATCATTGTCACCCTTTACCTGTTTTGAACCTGATGATTTTTTATATTCTGTTGACCAGAAAAAAAAAGATATTTTGAAGAATGTTGGAAACCGGTAACCATTGACTTCCATAGAGCTCTATTTTAACAATCTAAGCGCAAAGTCTAAAGCGCAGGGGGCAAATGCATTAAGGGCGTGTTCCAATCCACTTTTGCTATTTTAAGGATGGAAAAATACGCTCTGTGCCGCTGCACATGGTCTAACAGGGTTGTGCTTATTCTCTTAATAAGTTATGGGTGTATTTTGAGTATAAAGTGCATTAAATCAATCAGAGTCTCATCTCCCATTCCCTTTAAGAGTCAGTTGTGTCGCGCCATGGCGCATTTATTATATACAAGTCAGAATTATTTGCCCCCTTCGAATTGTTTTCTTCTTTTTAAAATATTTTTCTAAATGATGTTTAACAGAGCAAGGAAATTTTTACAGTATGTCTGATAATATTTTTTACTTTTTTTTTTTTACTAATTTGTTTTATTTCTGCTCAAATAAAAGCAGTTTTTGAATTTTTAAAAGCCATTTTAGGGACAAAATTATTAGCCCCTTTAAGTGTTTTTTTTTTCTTGATAGTCTACAGAACAATCTACTGTATTTAATAACTTGCCTAATTACCCTAACCTGCCTAGTTAACCTAAGTAACCTAGTTAAACCTTTAAATGTCACTAAGCTGTATAGAAGTGTCTTGAAAAATATCTAGTCAAATATTTTTTACTGTCATCATGGCAAAGATAAAAAAAATAGTTATTAGAGATGAGTTATTAAAACTATTGTGTTTAGAAATGTGTTTAAAAAAATCTTCTCCCAGTTAAACAGAAATTTGAAAAAAAAAAAAAAACAAGCGGTCTAATCTTCAATCAACCGCTTTATTTTTTCTTTAATTTATATTTACTTTTTCCTCCTTTACTTTCATAGAGTAAGAAAACAGTGGAAACTCACTCCACTAAAGACATCCATTAGTCTATATAAATAATTTTGTTTTGTTAAGTGCAAAGAAAACGAATAAATGAACAATAATAACAAAGTGTGGTCAAAACACCGAATTATATCCAAACACACGACCTATTCTTATGTACCATATGGTGATGTATACGTCTTCAAAACCCGAGACATGGACAAATCTAAATGTATTTTTATTAAAGGAAATATAAATGTGTATATAATAAACAATACTGTTGATAATAATAAGATTATACAAATGCAGATTGTCATGAATAAAAAAAAAAAAAGAGTAGTTGGTCAATGGTGCAGTCTATTTCAGTTGCTCAAAATAGCAACACGCCAGCAATGCGCCTTAACACACCTCCCTTGTAGACCAGCACACCCATGAGTCCACAAAGTTGCGCAAATGGATTTACTATTTAAACAACTATGTGCAAAACGTGAAAATTAGGGTTGAGCTGGTCTGAAAATAGCAACAAATCACACCAAACATGTCTTAGGCAGGGTGTCCGTGGTGTCTTAAAAAGTATTAGGTATTAAAAGTTAATAAATCATTTATAAGAAAATTAAGGCCCTTAAAAGGTATTAAAAAGTCTTAATCGCGTTTTTACGAGGTCTTACATTTTGTTTGTTGTCCAAAATGTTTGACTCCAAAAAAGCATAAAAATATTTATTTTCTTCCTGATATTAACAACGGCGTGCTCGAACCACGCGATTGGTTCGGGCCGGGGTACGTCCAGCCAAGCTCCTCCATCTGGGTGATGTCTTGTAATTTGCGACAAAAGCGGGAAGGTGAAGTGACGCTCTCCACATGTAGTGAAACCATCAAGTAAAACGGACGCAAAATGGGAAAATGTAAGTTTGCGTACTCCTGGTTGGAGAAAGATGAGTTTAAACAGTGGCTGAAGCCTGTCGTTAAAAACAACCGCCTAATTTCCGAGCTCATCTGAGTTGTGTTGCATGGTCGGCTCCATTGATTTATTTAACTACAACTATTTATTAAGTTAAAGGTATAATACTGATTAGAACTTGAAGTGGTGATGAAGTCTTAAAAATAGTCTGAGAATGTCTTTAAAAAGTCTTAAAAAGGTATTGAAATTATCGTTAGGATTCCTGCACATATTTTTTTTTCCTATCATGGAATTCAATGGTTACCAGTTTCCAACATTCTTCAGAACATCTCCTTTTGTGTTCATTTGGAACCACTTGAGGGAGAGTAAAAACTTGGTGTTCTATCCCTTTAATGCACTAACTCATTTGAACAAATTATTATATATAGAATTTTGGAAATAGTTACTAAAAGATAGACTTTTAGAATCATTTACAGATAAATCATGCATTAATTCTCACTATACAAATAAAATACTATAAACTATAGTATAGTAAACTATAAACTATACAAAACAAATTTAGTAAATCCCAAAAAACTGAATTTATAAGCTCTCGTATTGTTCCCCACAGCTATATAATTCTCATTGTTAATTATCTAATTACATTTTTTTTTATAAACTATTACTTAAACATACATCTTAGGATCATTTAGACGTGAATCATGTCACAATTACCAGAAACATTTATTTTTAATTCCTCTTTATAGCAAAAAACAACCTGTATATTAAGTTCATTTCAATGTGCACATCCCTGATTATTAATAGCAGCCTGTACAGAGTGTTCATCTATTTGTAGCTATCTGATTCCAGTTAATACGACTTGTATATTATGTTCATAGTGCATCCATCTGTAAATATTACCCATATTCTTCTAGAATTGCACTTATAACATATACCTGTGTCCTGCACTTGCTGCTATTACACTCCTGGTTAGACCTAAACTGCATTCTGTTGCCCTGTGCATTAGTAATGATAATAAAGTAGAATCTAGTCTAACATAAACACCAAAGAAGAATGGAAGTAGGATGAATTTAGATAACATGTTGACTTTAATAATATAACCCTTCAGACTTCTTATGACATATAAAACACGTCTTTACACTTTTGCTCATTCACTGACCTTCAGGACACAAAACCAGGAATAAAAGGTCTCGCAGATGTTCTGTTAGAGACCGTAGCCATATCTGCAGTCTTTGAGCTGGACACTTGGCTGTGGTTGTCCTCCATGCTTTATGCCTCCCAGTCGTCTTCATCGTCTGCTGCCGACTGCTGTGGTGCTGGCAGCGGAGGAATCACGTCTGACATCCTGGCGAAGGCACTGCCCGAGCTGGCAGGAGCTTCAGAAGAGTCTCCCTGACCCGCTGGACCCTTGCCTGAGATCCCTGTCAGATAATCATAAATATATATATATATATATATATATATATTTTTTTAAATGATGCTTCAGGTTGGATAAAAACTCTGAAAAATCAAACACACCTTTCCTGCGCATGGCCAGTTTATTGAAGAGGTCCGACATCAGGTCTCCACCACTGACTGTTGCCCCAACTGGAGGAAAATAATAATAATAATATTAAAATGGCTATTTGTGTGGACGGTAATGGGATTTAGAAGATGTGTTGACTTGTTCAGGGTGTCCATGGATAAAAGTAGAGGTCTTAAAGGTGCTTTCACACTTGGTTCGAATGTCTGGTCCGAACCCAAGTTCGATTGTCTCCCCTTGCCACTTTCATGGCTTCCGTCCATAACCGCCTACTACTCAGTAGGTACTGCATTTGAATTTAAACAAACTACTCGGCTCTGCATTTGAATTTAAACGAACTACTCAGATATTAGTAAAGTGCGTTCTATACTGTATGAATGTGAAAAGTATGAATGGATTTCGGAAGTACTACATCCGCCATTTTGTCATGGTCACGTAATCTACCTGCGTCAGTTGCATCGCTTCACTCCTATTCATGAAATTCTGTCATGGGGATAGCAAGTGGCGCTCTGTATTTTGGTTTTGATGACAAAACCAACAGCTTCTGCAGACAGCACGTTATGTTCTGAACGTATACAATATTTTTTTTGCGGCAGAAATTTTATTTTTTTTTTTAAATGTAAAACTGCTTTTATTCTAGCCAAAATAAAACAAATAAGACTTTCTCCAGAAGAAAAAATATCATCAGGAATACTGTGAAAATTTCCTTGCTCTGTTAAACATCATTTGGGAAATATTTAAAAAAGAAAAACAATAACAATTCTGACTGTATATATTCACCGATTATGGCTTGAGGGTGAGTTAATTATAAGGGTAATCTATAATTTATTTAAGAAAATAAAATAGCATGTTAAAAGAAAAAATGGTTTTCCAACCACTACTTTATTTATTTCTTGCAGCAAAGCACATATTTCAGGAGAAAAACAACCAGCAAAGTTTATTAAATTACATTCTCTCCCATCCTAAATGTGGCATTTACTCCTAAGTCCTAAATCATCATTAGTAATTACCTTTAACTAAGGCATGGCGACTTCAAGACCACATATATAAATACACTGATGATATATTAATGAAGAACTGGAAATATCAGAGCCTCCTCGAGTCTAGAGCCAGTCAATTTCAGAGCAAATGTCAAGCAGGTTTAAAAAGCCTAAATAGGGCAGATTTAATGAAAGTAAATTTCTGGTTTGACCTTTCCAAATACCACAGTGTTCTTCCGTATATCAGCAATACTGAAACAATGAATTGCTCTTGTTTTGAAAATGTATGTTCTTGTACTCCTAATATGAAACATTACAGAGTTCATCATTTACATACTGTATGCCAGATGGTAGCTATTCAATTGCTAGTCAGCCCCTACAGTAATTGGAGAGTTCCTGAGATCAAACAAAAACGAAAGACTGTACAAGATTTAGATGCACTTCTGTTCAGCATTTACATGCTACCTCTCAGGCAAATTCTACAAAAATTTGGTATTATCACTATGCCGACAATACACAGATTTACATCAGTAAAACTTCTAATATATCTGCCTCACAATCGACACTTAATGCCTGTTTGGTAGACATTAAAGCTTGGATGCAACAAAATCTTAAATTAAATAGTTCCAAGCCTGACATTTTAGTCATTGGCACACCCTCTTCTGTTAATAGATGTGGTAATCTTACGTTAACAGTTGATGGGTCTCTTTTAACTTGTTCTATGCAGGTATGAAATCTATGCAGGTATCGTACTTTTTGAACCTCATTTTAAACAGTTAACAAAAAGCTAATTTGATCTCTTCTGAAACATTGCCCGCATCCCTCCTCTTCTCTCTACACCAGATGCTGAAAGGCTTGTTCATGCTTATATTACGTCTCATTTAGATTTTTTGGAACTCTTTATATGGGGGTTGCCAGCCAATTCACTCAAGATTTTACAAAATGTTCAAAACTCAGCCGCACGTGTGTTAACTTAAACCTCATCTCGGTCTCACATTACCCCTGTACTCCAACAGTTACACTGGTTGCACGTTAAGTCACGCATCATTTAGATACGTTTCGAGGAGAGCCGTCAAAAAAATCTGTAAATTATTATAAAATAGAAATATAATTATTATATTACATACAGTTGAAGTCAAAATTATTATTATTTTTCTTTTCAAATATTTCCCAAACGATGTTTAATGTTTGATGAGTGAATTGCTCGAGTTGGAAAATCTGAACTTAATTAACCAATTAGTTAACCAATCAGGAGCTTGCTCTTATGTGGGTGTGATTATGACGTTGCACCTGAGGGGAAATCCGCCTGCTGACACCATACAACAGCTCATCCAACTGGGCTTGCATCAGTCTGAAGCACCGCTGAAAGCTTCCATCATTCAGGTATAGTTTCTGGAGGATTTGATGAACTCACAGAGTGCACTTCAGAAAAGATCTAGCGGACTCAAGACAGGGCGCCGAATTAATCTACGATGTCTTTCAGCCTTCCTAAAGCACAGCTAATCTTGACTATGCTAGCCATTTATGGCCCGTTTCCACTGAGTGGTACGGTACGGTACGCTTTTATGGCGGTTTCCACAGTCAAAAGGCGTACCAAACTGTACCATACTACTTTTTCAGCACCCTTTGGAAAGGGTACCAAACACGAGAAAGGGTACCAAAAGGTGGAGCTAGACGCGCAGCTAAACGCTATTGGTTTACAGAGATACGTCACGAGCTCACAAAACAAGCCAGAATGAAAACAAAGGAACCGCCATGTTTTAAATACACAGCCGAGAGAACTTTTTACAGCGTAAATATATATACACATATAATAACGAGCCATGGTTGACCCGAGCTCAAACAAGCCTTTTCGTCGTCTTGATGAACAGCCACAAAGCCAAGAAGAAGAGCAGATGTAGCCTGTGCCCCGTAGTTTTAAACGTGCCAGTCTGCAGTGCGAGCGGTTTCACTTTCTAGCTTGCGCTCGCAGCGCGTCTACATTCAGAATAACGAAATTCTTGAGCGGATAATAATAACATGAACTTGATTATTGACGTACTTTTGAAACCAGATCCTGTCAGAAACTGTCAAACGCGAGAGTGACGAGCGAAAAAACAAAGGAGAAGCCAGAAAAAAAAATCACATTATTTTTTCAGCAAACGTGAACAAACTGCCATGTTTAACTATTATCATCACATTTTGCACTATTATGAACTCGGAATGATGGAATTACTCTCTAACAAGAGGTTACATGTGCTGCTGAAGATTACAGACACAGATGAGAGGTCTGCTCTGACTCTGGGCTATATTTCGTGTTGTTTTTGAACCTAAATAAGGACTAAATGTCTGCTGTGTGGAGTGTTTATATATATATATATATATATATATATATATATATATATATATATATATATATATATATATATAAAAAATATCGGAGACTGTAACGGGCTGTACGTGTTCAAATATGTTGCATTTCATTTATTTATTTTATATAATTGCAGACGTTACAGTAGGCTATTTCACACTGTCATTGATCTGCAGATATAATCAACTCATGTTCATAGAAAAGTTAGTAATAAACATTTATACAGAAGTATTTATGTGTGTAAAGCATCTGTTTTGTGAGAAGTGCTTCTCACATCATATGTGAACGACCCGTACAGCTTTACTGTAGACATTTTCTCTGGCGAAAATGACTGACACTTTTTGTCGTACACCATGGCCACCAAAAGAGTATCGTTGGTACCCTTTTAGCAGAGGACACGCAAGCCTGATAAAGGTGACCTGTACCAATTGGTACTGCACCACTCAGTGGAAACAAGCCATTAGCAACGAAACAAGAGTTACTCACCAGGCATATAGATGACCCGCCCATGACACGAATCCATGTCTATTGTGAAGTGAATTTGACGTGCAAATGAAGCGAATAAACAAAATGTTCACATGCCTATTTGCATGCGAACAGCATGTTTTATTTGTGCATGCCGCATCTGGTTGCAAAGAATTTTTTCCACAGTATTTCCTATAATATTTTTTCTTCTGGAGAAAGTCTTAATTTTTTAATTTCAGCAAGAATAAAAGCAGTTTTAAATTTTTTAAAACCATTTTAAGGTCATTATTAGCCCACTTAAGCAACATTTTTATTGCCTACAGAGCAAACCACTATTATTACAATGACTTGCCTAATTACCCTAACTTGCCCAATTATCCTAGTTAAGCCTTTAAATGTCCCTGTAAGCTGCTTGTACTTTGCAAGTGTCTTGAAAAATATCTAATAAAATAAAATTTACTGTCATCATGATGAAGATAAAATAAATCAGTTATAAGAGATAATACTATTCTGTTTATAAATGTGTTAATAAATCTTCTCACCATTAAACAGAATTTGAGGGAAAAATATAGAGGGGGGTTAATAACTCTGACTTCAACTTTATATATAAAAAAAAGTCCCAGCAAAATCCTGATGGCACTAGCTATTTTTTCCCTCATGGTTGTCTTGGCAAACACTGCTAACAAGTTTCCTCCTCTAATAACAGTTGAGCTAATGTTAACACCCTGTAATTGGCTGTGTTTGACAGCATGCGTGGTCTGTTTTATTGAGTGTAAGCACTGGTTGTCTGACCTTGCTCTTGTTCCTTCTGTTTCTTCTTCTCCATCTTGCGCTCCTTTACATTGCGGAGGTTTGCTTTGCCGATACCGCCAGCATTTCGGATTGACTCTAAAAGACTGGCTCGCCCATTCGATGGTTGTACGACCTCAGATGGAGCTCCTTTTACCGTACCTGAAACACACACAAAAGAAAATACCTGTATATATAAAAAGAATAATAAAATAAATAAAGGTTTCCCAAAGGACTTTATACCACACTTATTAAAAAAGCAAATGCCAGAAAATTCATTAATAAATTAAAAATTAAATAAAATAATATAATAAAGATTCCTGGAGGACTTTTTACCACACTTTTAAAAAAAGTAATTGTAGGAAAAATTGTATTATTGAATTCAAAATAAAATAATAAAATAAATTAAGATTTCCTTAAGGGCATTATACCACATTTTAATCATGTAAATGCCAGAAAAAATATTATTAAATTCTTTATTAAATTAAATAATACAATAAATAAAGGTTCCTAAAGAACTTTATACCAGATCTTTTAAAATGTAAATGCAAGAAAAAAAGGTATTAATACATTTTAAATAAACGTTTCCTGAAGGATTTTTTTATCACACTATTAAAAAGTATAAATGTTAAAAAAAAATATTATCAAATAAAAAATAAATAAAACAAAACGAATAAAGATTTCCTAAAGTACTTAATACCACTTTTTAAAATGTAAATGCCAGAAAAAATTTATTATTAAATTAAAAATTAAATTAAACAATAAAACAAATAAAGGTTTCCAAAAGGACTTTGTATCATTTAAAAAATGTAAATACCAGAAATTAATAAATAATTAAAATAAAATAAAATAAAATAAATAAAGGTTTCTTAAAAGTCTTATACCACATTTTATTTTAATGTGAATGCCAGAAAAAATGGTTTTCTGAAGGACTTTATACCACATTTAAACAATGTAAATGCCAGAAAAAATTCATTATTAAAATAAAAAAATAAAATAATAAAGGTGTCCTAAAGGACCTTATATCAATTTTTAAAAAAGGAAATGCCAGAAAAAAATGTAATTAAAAATAAAATAATATAATAAATAAAGGTTTCCTAAAGGATTTTAAAACACATTTTTAAAAACGTAAATGCCAGAAAATGTTTTTTTTATTAAATTAAAATTAAAAATAAAATAATAAAATAAATTACCGTTTCCTAAAGGAGTATATAACACTTTTTAAAAACGTAAATGCCAGAAAAAAAAATGTAATTAAACATATAATAAATAAAGGTTTTTCTAAATAATTTTATATCGCATTTTAAATATAAATGCCAGAATTTGTTTTTTTATAAAAGTAAAATAAAATAATAAAATTATTAAAGGTTCCTGAAGGACTTTATACCACAATTTTTAAAAACGTAAATGCTAGAAAAATTGTAATTTTTCTAAATTAAAAATATAATAAATAAAGGTTTCCTGAAGGAATTTAAACCAATTTTTAAAAATTGTAAATGTATTAACTAAAAAAATTATTAAATAAAGATTTTATTATGTATTGTTAAATTCAAAATAATGCTTTATTTAGCAAGCATGCATTAAATCAATTAAAGACGACAGTAAAATATATTTTGGCAGCTGAAAATTCAGATTGGATGTCAAGAATGAATGGCATTTCAATGAATATTAAGATATTATATTAAGAAAATAGTTAAGATAATATTTCACTACTACAATATCCATAAAAACACACAAACAACTGCATATGTAAAAGAAAAGAAAAAGTAGTAAACCAATTGTAATCTGGAATGCTAATACTTCATTAGCATCCGAGCCGGTTTGCTGCAAGCAGTAATGAAAAGTAATTAAGTATCACTAATATCTGAAGTTACATAAAATGTTACCTGTGGGCGGGGCTGGGCTTGATGCATCAGTGTTGTCTGCTGTGATAGGTGGAGGTGGGGGTGGAGGGGGCGGAGCTGCAGATGTTCCAGGAGGCGGGACTGGCACATGGGTTGGTTCAGGGGGAGGAGGGGGTGGGGGAGGAGGAGGGGGTGGAGCCTCCAGTTTAAACTGAGAGTCTAAAAAACAAAATACAAATTAGAATTAAATTATTATGCTGTTTTTTGTTTCTTTTATTTTAAAAATGGCATAATTATAAATTCATATAAACAAAAAAAAATACTTTTGCTGTTCGTTCAAACTACTTATATAAAAGGAGTTGAAACAACAAAATTCTTACGTTTTTTTGGGGGGACAACTTAATATATTTATGTTAATTTCACTAAATCGATATGTGTTGGGATAATATGAAACAGCAGTTTTTACAGTGTTTTCCATATATATGTTTATATTTGTAAAATCAAAATCATATTACAGTTTTTCACATAAATTTACAATAATAAAATTGTATATAATTACTTTTATTATTACTACAATTTAATATATTATACATTGATTTAATATTATTTGTAATTTATATATTTTAGAAAATGTTTTAGAAAAAACTAATATAAAATAAACATCAGTAGATATAAATTATACAATTTTTATTTAGCAAAATAATATTGTTTATATTGCATTATGCTTTTAATTATACTAATTACAATAATATATTCATTTAAAATGACTAAATTATATAATTTTCAAAGAACATTTTTACATATTATAATTAAAATAATAATAACATTTTATTTAATAATATTGAATTGTATATGATTTACAATTACATATTTTATAAGCAGAAATTAAAGCATACACAGTAGGGGAAAATCTTGATGGTTCTGTGGGTCTCGTCTATCAAATCTGATCTTTAATTTGTATTTTCTATTGGATTCAGATCAGGTGATTGGCTGGGCCATTCTACAGCTAGATTTTCTTTCTCTGAAAGCATTTGAGAGTTTCTTTGGATCATTGTCTTGTTGAAATGTCCACTCTGGTTTCATCCTCATAATCCTGCTAATGTAGATGCTGGACTGAAGCAGCTGATGAAGGGCAGAGGGTTGCTGAAGAACTACTGAGAGATTTCAGCTGCTGTCTGGGCTTTCACTGCCTTTCTACACCTCCCTTTTTTCATGTGTTTAACTTTTTTCATGTGTCATTTTATTTTATTGCACATAACTAATTAGTTGTGTTTTCTTTGCAAAATTCCAAGTCAAAAGCACCTTCAGAAATATGTTTTCTGAGAAAAATAGTGACGTATTCAATACTTATTTCCTCTACTGTATATATACAAACACCTTTATAATTTGAATAATATCAGTGTTTCATTATATTTTGAAGAATTATATAATTTTTTAATTATACATTACAAAAATTGTGTATGATAACATAATTCATAATTAAATCACATAATGGCAGATTAAATAATGAAAAATTGTGTTTAGTCATAATAAACCCACCGGATCCGCTAGATTCATCATGGTCCGTGCCAAAGGATGGAAGTTCAGGGATGCTGTTGCTGGCAGGAACGGATGGAGCGAAACCCGGGCCGAGGTCAGCGCTGTACATCAGGTCATCAGCGATGCCCGGCAGGTCTGGCAGGTAAGACGGCACATCAATCTCCGGCACCTGCCCCAGATCTGGCACATAGAAATAATTCTCCGCCGTCTAAGGGAATGAAACATGACAGAAGTCAGAGAAGCTTGATTCCTTTTTTCCAGTGCCTGATGGGTTATGTGTATAGTTTAAGTATGTTTATACTACACTGTTTAGTATAAGTATAGTTAGATTACCGCTCCGGGGTGTGCTAGTTTTGTATAGGTTTAAAAAAAGTGTAAAAAAAGACAGTTCACAAAAAATAATAATTCTGTCATAATTTATTCAATCTTGTTTCAAACAAGTTTCTTTTTGCTACTGAACACAAAGGAAGATATTTTGAAAAATGTTGGAAACCTAAACTTTTCTGAAAAGCTGTAACTATTGAAAAACGAATGAAAAACTGAACACAAAAGAAGATATTTTGAAAAATGTTGGAAACCTAAACATTTCTGAAAAGCTGTAACTATTGAAAAACGAATGAAAAACTGAACACAAACGAAGATATTTTGAAAAATGTTGGAAACCTACACTTTTCTAAGAAGCTGTTACTATTGAAAAACAATGAAAAAAACTGAACACAAAAGAAGATATTTTGAAAAATGTTGGAAACCTACACTTTTCTGAAAAGCTGTTACTATTGAAAAACAATGAAAAAAACTGAACACAAAAGAAGATATTTTGAAAAATGTTGGAAACCTACACTTTTCTGAAAAGCTGTAACTATTGAAAAACAATGAAAAAAACTGAACACAAAGGAAGATATTTTGAAAAATGTTGGAAACCTAAACATTTCTGAAAAGCTGTAACTATTGAAAAACGAATGAAAAACTGAACACAAAAGAAGATATTTTGAAAAATGTTGGAAATATTGAGTTAATTTAAATTTGAGTGAGAACACCAGACTGAACAGCCCACCTGTCTCTCTAGCTGCTCTCTCTTGGTGATGGACAGAGGTGCATCAAACGGTTTATCCTCTTTCTCGGTCTCCAGCGTGGTGTGTGTTTTCGTCACAGCGCCCGCCAGAGGGTCAAGAAACACATATTTCTTGTAGCTGCAAACATACACACAGAGTGCTGATTATATGAGCATTAATAAGGCTGTTCAGTCAGCATGTGTGTAGGTGTGTTTGTACTCACAGGTTCTCGGTTGTGTTGAACAGCAGTAAAGAGCTGACCGAGTTGACATTTCTCGGCAAACTTCCCAAACCCTCTTCTGTCTCATCCTCGGAGCGCTTCTTAGTGTTCACACACACCGGCAAATACATCAACTTCTCCTATGAATAAGAAGATGGAATCAACACGAGAAGCTGTACTGTAATCAACGCACATTTATGAAAAAAAAAAAACAAGCATTTTGTGGAATTGGGGGACATTTTCTTTTTAAAATTTCATTTTGACATTTTAGAGTGTCACAGTGGCGCAATGGGTAGCACAATCGCCTCACAGCAAGAAGCTCGCTATTTCGAGTACTAAGAAACATCCATACACTCTCACATTCACTTACATACATACACTATGGCCAATTTAGGTTATTAAATTCACCTACAGTGCATGTCTTTGGACTTTGGGGGAAACTGGAGCACCTGGAGGAAACCCACGCCAACACAGGAAAAACATGCAAACTCCACACAGAAATGCCAAATGACCCAGCCGGGACTCAAACCAGAGACAAACTAGGTGACAGTGCTAACCACTGAGCCATTGTGTTGCCCCTTCCAAGTACTTCCTTAAACAAATTAATACATACACCCTTGAGTTAAAAACCTGTTCACCTGCTGGGCCTTGTCATCCAGTGGGCGGAGTTTGCTCTGGACTTTAATGCGAGGTCTCTTTTGGGAGGCGGGATCAACTGCACCGGTGAAGATGGAGGAATAATCCTGGAGTTTTTCTGGAGCGGGGTACTTGGCACTGGAGAACACCTACAAAACAACAACAAAAACATCAGTGTTGTGAAGCAATTATTAAATAATTAGCCATTTAGTTTATGCTTTAATGTCATGTGACAGTGTATTTATTGTTGTAAGAAAACTTGTAAAGCCAGCGATGCTGAGATTATGAGCTTTGTTTTGAGTAAAAGCGGGACAAAATTATTATTATTATTTTTTTATTACACTTACACACACACACACACACACACACACACACACACACAAACACACACACAAACACAAACACAAACACAAACACACACACTTTCTTTTGAGACAAAAGAAGATTGTAAACTGGTAACCATTGACTTCCATAGTATTTTTTATTTTAATTTTTTTTTCTATGGAAGTCAATGGTTAGTCAATGTAGGGTCATGCCAATTTTCACACACACAAGGTTGGAAAACAGTAGCCACTGACTTCCATAGTAAAAAAAAAAACCCTATGGAAGTCAAAGGTTACCGGTTTCCAACATTCTTCAAATCATCTTCTTTTGTGTCTTAGAAGAAACTCTAACAGGTTTGGAAAAAGTGTAGGATCATGCCAATTTTCACACACAAAGTTGGAAAACTGTAGTCACTGCCCTCCATAAATAAAAGATACCATGGAAGTCAATGGTTACTGGTTTCCAACAATTTTCAAATTATCTTTTTTTTGCGTCTTAAAAGAAACTCTAACAGGTTTGGAAAAAGTATAGGATCATGCCAATTTTCACACACAAGAGGTTGGATAACGGTAGCCATTGATTTCCATAGTAAAAAAATAAAAATAAAAGATACTATGTAAGTTAATGGTTACCGGTTTCCAACATTTTTAAAATGCTCTTCCTTTGGGTCTCAAAATAAACTAACA
Source organism: Danio rerio (assembly GCF_052040795.2). Taxonomy (NCBI): domain Eukaryota; kingdom Metazoa; phylum Chordata; class Actinopteri; order Cypriniformes; family Danionidae; genus Danio; species Danio rerio. Next base: position 7,672,951 of record NC_141038.1, on the reverse strand, counting down.
GGTTTGGAAAAAGCATAGGATCGTGCCAATTTTCACACACAAGGTTGGAAAACGGTAGCCGTTGACTTCCATAGTAAAAAAATAAACGAATTAAAAAATACTATTGGAGTCAATGGTTACTGGTTTCCAACATGCTCCAAATTATCTTCCTTTGTGTCTTAAAAGAAACTCAAACAAGTTTGGAAAAAGTGTAGAATCATGCCAATTTTCATTTTTGGGAAAACTATCTCTTTAATGCTAATCTTTTGTTATTCAGGCAAATATGAGCCAGACGATTCTTGATACTTGAATCATTAGTTTGTGCCCTTCAGCACCACACATTCACTGGCTCCAGACGTCTGCAGCAGAATGCGTTTCTCCTCTACACTGTCAGATTGTTGTGCGTGAATCTCGGGTTTCACCTTCGTGGCTTTCTTGCTTCCTTTGATCTTCTGGACTCTGGCCTGAGCGAGTTTGATACGGTCTGTGACGGACTGAAGGTGCGCACGGTTCTTCTCCACGCTCTCAGACACCCTGTCAAAGCCAAAAGCATGTCAGAAACACCTCTGCACATCCACAGCACAACTTCAGTCTGAAATACAGTTCTTATGGGGATGATTCTATAGGGAACTGTATTTGATTAAATTATAATAAACCAGCTACAAGCAGCCATCAATACAATTTCTAAAATTTATACACAATTTAAATCAACAATGTTTTTTCAGTTCATGAGTCTAACATTATTCAGGAAATTGTATAATAAAAATAAAAATAATTCAATAAATTAATTTATTATATATACATTATTAAATTTACAAAAAGTACAATTTATCATCCCTGAGTGCTTTTAAAATCATTTAAAGACCACAAAAACACATGGAAAATGTGATAAACATATATAATATATAAACTCAACATTTCATAGCCTGCCATTTGACTATTACGAATGATCAGATTGCGATATCAACACAAGAATGATATATTGTGCATCAGTTTATTGTAGAAAGCTGGCATGACAGTGATGTTTTATTATTTACTGATACAGTGGCTGACACTTTAAAATGAGCATTACCGCCACTCCCTGTACCGTCAGCGCTCTAAACGAGTAAGAACGTATTTTTTAGGTATGACTGCAGTTTGCGACTATGCCACCAGGGGGCACAAAAGGACGAGATACGAACAGATAGAAATAGCCCATACAGTATACAGTAGCTGTAAATACTCTGCTACTTATAAATGTAGATGAAACAATGAAACAAAGCATTATAATCCCTTTATTAATCGTTAAAAATTGTTAACAAGCTTTATTATCATTGTAAATTTGTTAAGTGAAATAAGGATTCATTTTGAAAAGTAGAATCAGAGAAATAAAAGACAACTAAAATGAAAGTACAAACATAAATACAAATAAGTAGGCATAAATAAATAAATAAATAAATAAATAAAGCAGTGTTTTAGCCTAAATATAGTGAGATGTACAGTGTGTGTTATTTTAAAGTGATAGGACTAAGAAGGTCAATAAATAAGCGTTTTCATTCACGTTTTCATTTACATTTTCGTTGTTGATTATATTTTACTATCTCATTTTATGTCTCAATTACTGTACATAAATAATAAATGAATAATTAAATAGGTCTAATTTATTTAAAGACATTATCAGCGAAACACTGAGAAACGGTTTGGCGCTACACGTCACATCACATAAGGTACACATGGCCCGAATCCACAGTTCAGTACACTTTTATAGCCGTTTTCACTGAAAAAAAACGTACCGAACCGTACCGTTCCACTTTTTGGTCACCCTTTGCAAAGGGTACCAAGGGTACCAAAAGGCAGAGCTAGACGCGCAGCTGAATGCTATTGGTTTACAGAGATACGTCATTCACTCGCGCAACAAGCCAGAATGAAACACATACACAGCCGAGACATTACACAGTAATAATATATACATATAATAACAAACCATAGTCGACCCGAGCTCAAACAAACCTTGTCATCATCTTGATGAACAGCCACAAAGCCAAGAATAACAAAATCTGTAGTGTTCTATTGTTGTTTTTCGAGCCTGTCTGAAAGTGCGAGTGGTTTCACTTTGCCCAGAGAGCTTGCGATCGTGTCTATATTGGAAATAATAAACTTCTTGAGCTCATTTAAATAACGTGTACGTGATCATTGAAGCACTCTTATATCTGATTCTGTCAGAAAGGGACAAACGCGAGAGTGAAGCGCGAAAAAACAGAGAAGACGGAAAAAAGTAGAGTAGCAAATGATTTTTTCAGCAACCTAAAATTTGAACACACTGCCATGTTTAACTATTATTATCACCTTTTTGACTATTATGAACACGGAATGACTGCTGAAGAGTAAAGACAGATGAGAGGTTTGCACTGACTGTGGGCTATATTCTGTGTTGTTTTTAAACCTAAATAAGGACTAAATGTGTGCTGTGTGTAGTGTTTCTGTAATTGGTAACATATGGGAGACTGTAAGGGTCTGTATGTGTTCATATATGTTGCATTTATTTATGTATTTTATATAATTACAGACGTTACAGTAGGCTATTTCGCATCATTAATCTGCAGTTATAATCAAATTATGTTCATAGAAAAGTTAGAAATAAACATTTATAGTTTTTAGGTTTGTAAAGCATCTGTTTTGTGAGAAGTGCTTCTCATAGGATATGTTAACGTACAGCTTTTTCTCAAGCGAAAATGACGATGACTGAAACTTTCTGTTGTACACCACACCCACCAAAGGAGTACTACTGGTACCCTTTTAGCAGTGGAAATGCAAGCCTAATAGAGGTGACCTGTACCAACCCGTACAGTATCAGTCAGTTAAAACGGGCCAATAGAGTATCGTCCTATCTAGTATTGTGAAAGCTGAAAATCTGTGGTTAAAGCGCCACCTAGTGGTCAAAAGCTGCAGGCGCACCTACCTCCTCCACGGCGCCGGCAAGAACGGCAGCAGAGGGAACATAATGACTGGTGACATCTGTATATCATAGCGGATGAGGCGCTTATGGCTGTCCAGAACACCCCGAGTTATATGACGTATCTTCATGTCCTTTTCACAACATGCTGTTTTTTTTATTTACTATGGTTCCGTTACTGTGTTTATTACATCACGTTCCTAATATCGCATCACATGGACCTCGCACTGCGCTTTTTTTTAACCTATTCCTGAGCGCCGCATCAAGCGTTTTCAGAAGCAAAAACACATTCAGTGTGAATGACCCTTAACATGTTTGACAATAAATAGCCTAATTAAGTCTTCAGTCAATTGGTTTTGTGAGGAACCTTCAGCTTAGTCCCTTATTTATCAGGGGTTGCCACAGCGGAATGAACCGCCAACTATTCCAGCATATGTTTTACACATCGGATGCCCTTCCAGCTGCAACCCAGTATGGGGAAACATCCATACACTCTCATATACTCGTACACTACTTCCAATTTAGTTTACCTAATTCACCTATAGTGCATGTCTTTGGACTGTAGGAGGAAACTGAGGCACCTGGAGGAAACTCAACACAGGGAGAACATGCAAACTCCACACTGAAATGCCAACTGACCCGGCCAGGACTTGAATCAGCAACCTTCTTGCTGTGAGGTGACAGTGCTAACCACTGAGCCACTGGACTCAACAATCGGAAATATTCTTAAAAGGCACACTAAAAGCTTAAATAATAAATAATTAAAATTGCAGTATTGTGAAGTGCCCATGATAGCAACATCAAGCATGTGTTTATCCTCACAACACATTTTATTATTGCATATCAGCACACGTCTTGTGTACAATCCTATCATCACTACTGAGTGAGTGTGCTTTTCTGTAGCCCATGGCGCTACACGCTGTCTGAAAAGACCCTCCATTATAAAAGGGGAAAAAGATGACAGAAGAATGACTAAAAGAGAAGGGGGAAGGAGAGGCTTAATGGAGCTGACCTAGAAACGCACTGCTTCACCACACACACACACTCACAAATATGTTCCCTGGACCCCTGTGCGCCATGTTGTCATGGTAACGCTGTGGATGGTTTTCTAGCCTGTTCATCTACAATTAGCATATTTGAGCAGTCACCACCTCACAACTGCATCTCAAACAAAACACACACCTTTCATTGTTGTTATGACATGGTCCAATCATAAGACTTCTATAAATAGCCTGGAGCAACAATGAGGCTGATCTGAGGCGGTGTAAGGGGTTTTGGGTTAGTTGACGGAGCTGCCACTTACTTTACAGAACTAGAAGCTTCATCTTATGTTTGTTGATCATGTATTTGTTTGTTGTTGGCCTTGCTTACAAACATAAAATGATTATATGCATTACATTCTAAATTTTGAACCTACTGATTTTAAAAAATCAGGAGCGATGGTTAAAATATATGTTGACAATGACAATAATCTGTTTCTGTTGAAATTTTCTAGAATGATTCGTGAAGCAAATAAATAAATAAAAATAATTTTTAAAATAATTAAAAATAATAATAGTTATTAAATTCGAAAAAAAAGATATTACAATATTAATATTATTAATAAAATAAAGATAAAATTAGACAATTAATACATTTTAGACGTGCTGTAAACATTATTAAAATGAACTAACAATTGTGATTGTAACATTAGCCATTTTTCTTTTTTATAATATTATTAATAATAATGAATTAAAACCCATAATATGTTAAACCCTTTCCTGTTCACCAAGGATGCATTCACTGTAGGGTTGCACAACATATCGTTTCAGCATTGATATCGCAATGTGATCATTCGCAGTAGACACATCGTGAGTATACGCAGGGTTGAGTCTGGATTATAATTGATCATTTAACAAGTGTTTTTTTTTTGAGGCCCGTTACTGTGTGAGGGTTTTAAAAGCATTCAGGCATAAGAAATTGTACCAACTTTGACAAATTAGTAACAATTAATTAGACTATGCTGTATTATTTTTAATTTCATTATCCAATGTCTATACACCTTAATACAGTTCGATTACACAGAAAACTATAAAATGCTGTTTATTTAATTTGAATCTTTTTTTATTTAGTTTATCGGTGCTTGTATATTGTTTAATATATTTTATGGACTCCTCTAAATAATCATCCAAATCAATCTAAAATAATACATTCGTTCCAAACAGTTTTTCAACTCATTTAGTGAAATTGTATTCCTATCAAAATATATATTGCAGAATAAATAAATATATTGCATTATTTCATAGGCCTATTTTACTGTATGATCAATACAGAAATACATAATATTACAGCTTAAATTAACTTTGTTCTATTTTAATAAATCTTAAAATGAAATTTATTCCTGTGAGGTCAAAGCTGATTTTTCAGCATCATCACTCCAGTATTCAGTGTTACATGATTCATTATTATTAATGTTAAAAACAGCTGTGCTGCTTAATTATTTTGGAAACTAGAATACCTTTTTAACCACTTTTAAACGAAGTTTCAAAACAGCATTTGTTTGAAACTGCACTCTTTTGTAACATAAATGTCTTTTCTGCTGGTTTTAAAATATTTTATGTGCATAAAAAAAAACTTTTATTAACTTTGAACTTATTTCAAAAAGTGTACATAATCTGTATAAATTAATAAAAATACAAATAAATACAAATGAATGAATTATATATCCTAAACATATTTTCTTGTGAACATGCTTTAATTCATAACATAAAAATAAAAATGTTAATGCATTTTATCAACATATTGAACAAATTGAAGCAAGGGAAACATTTTTTTAGGTATGATTTTGCTGAATAAACTTAAAAATAGCACTTTTAGTGTTCGCGTGAGCTGCCATAATGTACTGCAAACTTTATTTCATAACTTGAAAATAAAAAGTTGCATTTTTTCTATGTGTGCTAAAACATTTTTTTTTTTAACTGTCCAATTTTTGGGGAGATGGTGCCACTGAAAATGTTAGCATTGCAAACGAGAACAGAAACAAATCATATTAAAAATATATTTCAGAAAATCAAGAACTTTTTAGGTAAGATTCTGATGAGTAAAACAGTTAAAAAGAGCACTTTTACAATGTTTGCATGAACTGCCATATTGTTGTCCTTGTAGATGCTTGAACCTGCACTGCAAAAAACAGCACTCTTTACTAAAAATGAGTGTGCCAGAAAGAGTTACCTAGTAAAGATGTCTGTTGATATCATCTCTAGGTACTGTAAGGCATCAGTAATTTGATGCACAGCCTCTTCTCTCCTCAGGTCCGGCTGGATGAGAGGAACAGAGTACACCTGTCCCTCCAGGTAACGCTTCTGTGTCATCCTAAACACACAAACGCAGACAAGTGAATCATTTAATCTGAAAAATGTTTCCCTATATTAAGCCTAAAGCATTAAAAGAAAGCTTTAAAATGAAATTAAGATGCATTTCTACACTGTTTGCAACCCAAATGCTACTACTGAGGTAAAGTTGGTTTTATATTCACACATTCAGACTTTTTCCTTAATAACTGAATCATTCAATCTGTGAAAGAACGCATCTATCCTAAGCTTAAAGTATTAAACAAAGTATTAAAATAAAATTAAAAAGCATTTCTACACTGTTTGCATCCTAAATGCTATTACTGAGGTAAAGTTGGTTTCATATACAGACTCGCGTTAATAGAACCATACAATCTGTGAAAAAGTATTAAAACAAAGTATTAAACTCATTTCGACACTCTTTGAAACCAAAACACTATTCTTGAGCTAAAGTTGGTTTTATATTTGCATAATATTCAGACTCTCTCCTCAATAACTGAATCATACAATCTGTGAAAAAGTGTCTTTATACTATGCTTAACGTATTAAAAATAAATTAAAAACACATTACTACACTGTTTTGAAACCGAAAATCTATTACTGAGGTAAAGTCGGTTTTAAATTCTCACATTTAAACTTTCTCCTTAAAAATAGAGTCATACAATCTGTGAATGTGTCGTTATACTGTACAAAGTATTCAAATGCATTACTACATTTTTTGCATCCTAAATACGATTACTGAGGTAACGTTGTTTTTATATTCACACATTTAGACTTTCTCCTTAATAACCGAATCATTTAGTCTGTGAAAATGTGTCCCTATACTAAGTATTTAAACGAAGTATTAAAATCAAATTAAACCACATTTTTAATAGAGGTAAAGTTGGTTTATATTCGCACATTCAGACGTTCCCCTTTAATAATTTCATAAAAGTAATACTTGCAAACTTTAAATAGCGAAAGCATATTAGCTGCCAATGACTATCAAAGTGCAACATTGTTCACAGTCAAATAAACAGTGTTAATGTTGTTTTCAAGTCATACTTGCATGCTAATTCCGATCTAATATTCAAAGTAACATGGTAAACAATATACAGAGTTTTAAATTAACAAATGTGCGAATATAAAAGCAATTTTACCTCTATACATTTCTACACTGTTTGCAACCCAGATAGTTTTACTGAGGTAAAGTTGGTTTTATATTTGTAGATTCAGACTTTCTCCTTAATAACTAAATCATACAATCTATGAAAAGGTGTCCCTATACTATGCTTAAACTACTAAATCAAAGTATTAAAGTGAAATTAAAGCATTACTACACTTTTTGCAACCCAAATACTACCACAGAGGTACAGCTGGTTTAATATTATCAAATTCAGACTTTCTCCTTAATAATATAGTTTCAGAAAAGTATTATCTTTGCTAATTATAAATAGGGGAATCGCAGATACACGTGTCACACATCTGAATCCAATCTATAATATCTGATCTAATACAGAAACACAAACACTAATTCAGAAACTAAACCGAGAGGCTTTACCAAATGACAGTCACATGATAAGTCAACATATTCTTGGATAAAGGTGTATAAACAGTGTTTTGTTGTGTATAGCAAAACATACTCCTTAAAACAGTGTATAATAATAATAATATAACAGCTATATTAAAACATCAGCTGATTTCGACACTGATCTGCATCACGCGACCATCCGGTGTAAAACAAAACAAAACACAGCGACCAGACATTGACGGAGGATTTTAAGACATCAGTTTTCATATTGCTGGCTATAAAATAACAGTAAGTAGATGGTGATACTCTACCTGACCATTTAAGTGCAAAATGCATCAACGTTCGGGTTCGCGAAAGCGCTCGGCACTGTCTTTCAAGATGAAAACTTCCGCACAGACGTAGCACGTGACGTCTGACGTTGGCGCGTAACTGGAGAGACGTCAAATAAAACAACACCAACACACAAATCATATTTGCTATAATTCTGTCTGTTGTAAACCCAAAATTACATTTAAAAGGTGTTGGGCTGAATGATAAAACATGTACTAAAAACATATTTGTATTATTTTTCAGAAGCAAAATAAAATGACTCCTAGAGGCAAATTTTCCTGGAAGTCTATTACAGTTAATATTAATTGGAAAAGAGTCTAACTCCCTTCAAATACACTATTAATAATAAAATTGAGGAAATTCATTTTAAAATACTACATTCAATTTGCCCAGTAAAATCGTTATTATCAAAGTACATTGAAATGGAGGATATCTGGTCTGCAGTGTGGAAAAAGAGAGCCTTTGCCATTTATTGTTTAAATGCAACGTTGTAAACAATTTCTGGAAGGATCTAGCCAAATATACTTTTTAAAAGTACAAAACTTATTATTCCTTCCTTCCTTCCTTCCTTCATTCATTCATTCATTCATTCATTCATTCATTCATTTATTCATTTTCTTTTCGGTTTAGTCCCTTTATCAATCTGGGATTGCCACAGTGCAATGAATTGCCAACTTATCCAGCACGTTTTTACGCACCCGATTCCCTTCATGCAACCCATCACAAGGAAACATCCATGCACACACTCATTCACATGCGGACAATTTATTCTACCCAAATCACGTATGTCTTTGGACTTGTGGGGGAACCAAAGCACCCAGAGGAAACCCATGCCGACATGGGGAGAACTTACAAACTCCACACAGAAATGCCAATTGACCCAGCCAAGGCTCAAATAGACCTTCTTCTTCTTCTTCTTCTTCTTCTTCTTCTTCTTCTTCTTCTGTGAGGTGAATGTGCCTCTGCACCACCGTGCAGCCTTCATTAAAATATATTATTTTTTATTATGAAAACAAATCCAACAAAAGTCTTGAATATATTGTTAATTTCTTCATTTTATAGGCAACATTGTACATACACAAACAGGAATTTCCTAAGTCATCTCCCACATTAACAGTTTTTTTTTTGTATCGAGTTTTACATCTTTATTTACTGTGAAATTGTTGAAAAGTAAAAAATCTGAGATATTTATCAATTATTATAACACTTTATATATAATTTATTTATATATAATTATATATAATATATAATATTATTTATATTTTAAAGATACAAATTTGTCTATATAAAACTTATCCATATTAATACCTCAAGGGTACATATTAGTACCTAAAAAGTACAAAAGTGTTCCTAGGTACTAATATCTACTGTTGAGGTACCAATATTGACCCTTTAAGTACAAACATGTACCAACTGAAAAGCTACCACCCCAGTGACAGCTTGCATACCTTTATTTCTGAGAGTGCATGAACATGTTAAAATAATTGTTAATGAATGTAAACAAGGCGAGGCAGTGGCGCAGTAGGTAGTGCTAAGGTCGCTGGTTTGAACCTCGGCTCAGTTGGCGTTTCTGTGTGGAGTTTGCATGTTCTCCCTGCGTTCGCGTGGGTCTCCAGTTTCCCTCACAGTCCAAAGACATGCGGTACAGGTGAATTGGGTAGGCTAAATTGGCCGTAGTGTATGAGTGTGTGTGTGTGTGGATGTTTCCCAAAGATGGGTTGTGGCTGGAAGGGCATCCACTGCGTAAAAACCTGCTGAATAATTTGGCAGTTCATTCCGCTGTGGTGACCCCGGATTAATAAAGGGACTAAGCCAACAAGAAAATGAATGAATGTAAACAACTTTCAAAAGTCCACTTGTGTGTAAGTTAATTACATATGACAGAACATTTTTTATGTTTGCATTTCTTTTCATATTTGTTATTTTTGACATTATTTATTATTATTATTTTACTTATTATTTACTTATTTATGCAGTTATTTATTTATGCATTGATGCTTTGGCATTGCTTACTGAGAGACTGTCATGCTAATAATCCTTTTGCAAATGAGGCATTCATTTGGTAACTAAGCAACAGAAATCTAAATCTGTAACAATAAAGGCACTGAGCACTCCGTATTCATGCTGAACATATTTCTATACATTTGCATGGTATATGACATGTTAGGCAACTTATTTATTTATTTATGGAAAATATAAGAAGCTATATGGATCCGGGTTGAGATAGGCTACATAAAATTAACAAATTATTGCTAATAATAATAATAATAATAATAATACTAATAATAATAATAATAATAAATTAACTAATAAAAGTAGATATCCAATTCTTATCGTTGTTATAGGCTATTTAAGAGATGTAATATACCAATGTAAATTTATTTATTTATTTATTAAAGGTCCCATGAAGTGGTGGAACATGGAGTAGCCCCTCCCCTTTAAAAAAGCAGCCAATAGCTGTCACGAACGGAGAGGGAAAAAAGGAGTGCAGACCCAATTGCAGAAAAATGAAGGAATATTTATTATAAACTACAAATAAAAATAAAAGGCAAAACAAAACTACCCCGAAGGGGAAAACATTAATAAAAAGGCAAAAACAAACTTGACAGGACTGGAGACAACAAGACAGAGTAATATTGACGACGAACTGACAAAGGACTGAAAACATGAGGGGGATTATAAAGCCAAAAAGTAAATTGAAACACAGGTGAACACAATTAACTAAATATGGGTTAACAAGGAGGGTGGGACTAGACAATAGACGGGAGAGCGCATGACACAGAGAGACAATACAAGCCATGCGCTCACATAACGCAACACTGAAGCACACGACAAAAGCACGTGACCACAATGTAAACACCAAGCCACGTGCTTTGACAAGAGACGCAAGACACGAGCACACGATAGATAAATACCTTACCGTGCGCTCACACATAAGCAACGCGCATGCTTCATCTCAGCGCCAACCAAAACTGAAACCAACTAGACGGAGGCGCCGAGAATAAAGCAGCGCGCTGCTGACAGAACAAACACAAACACTAGTACAAGAGCGCGCGCGTCTGAGGGACGCAGAGCGCGCGCGGCCACATCAAGTGGCAGCGCGCACACTCTGCGTACACCCACGACGGCGCGCGCGCGCACACAGAGACAGAAACAGGACCAGACGTGGAGTAGTGTCAGAGCTCTGCCACCAAAACAAGAATTTACAAGACCAAAGTGGCAGAACCCTGACACTAGCCCCCCCCAAAAGGGACGCCACCTGGCGTCCCTAAAGGGAACATCCAACAAGGTACAAGACAGACAAGAAACAATACAAGACAACAAAACAGGCAACATCAACAGACACAAGACAGGGGGGTGAACAGGCAAGACGACATGAAGGGGGGGAGGGAGGGAAGCCAAGCCGGACTCAACAAGACAAACAAGGGAGGGATGGGAGGGCAAGACCAGGGAGGATCAGGAGGGACAGTCCAGGGTGGATTCAGTGGGTCGGGGGCCCCGGCAGGGAGCCAGGGTGGAGCCGGAGGGTCCGTCCAGGGTGCAGGGAGGGAACACCAGGGAGGAGCAGGAGGGACGACCCAGGGAGAGTCTATCAGGGGAGACAAGGCAGGAGGTTGGTGGGGAGCCGGCTGGGCTGGAGGCCTGTGGGGAGCCGGCTGGGCTGGAGACCAGAGGGGAGCCGGCAGGGCTGGAGACCAGAGGGGAGCCGGCAGGGCGAGGCGCCGGGCTGGGACCGGCAGGGCGAGACGTCTGGGTGGCGCCGGCAGGGCAGGGAGCCGAGCTGGGGCCGGCTGGGCGAGACGTCTGGGTGGCGCCGGCTGGGCGAGACGTCTGGGTGGCGCCGGCTGGGCGAGACGTCTGGGTGGCGCCGGCTGGGCGAGACGTCTGGGTGGCGCCGGCAGGGCGAGACGTCTGGGTGGCGCCGGCAGGGCGAGACGTCTGGGTGGCGCCGGCAGGGCAAGGAGCCGGGCTGGGGCCGGCTGGGCAAGACGTCTGGGTGGCGCCGGCAGGGCAAGACGTCTGGGTGGCGCCGGCAGGGCAAGGAGCCGGGCTGGTGCCGGCAGGGCAAGGAGCCGGGCTGGGGCCGGCTGGGCAAGACGTCTGGGTGGTGCCGGCAGGGCAAGGAGCCGGGCTGGGGCCGGCAGGGCAAGACGTCTGGGTGGTGCCGGCAGGGCAAGGAGCCGGGCTGGGGCCGGCTGGGAAAGACGTCTGGGTGGTGCCGGCAGGGCAAGGGACCGGGCTGGGGCCGGCTGGGCAAGACGTCTGGGTGGCGCCGGAAGGGCAAGACGTCTGGGTGGCGCCGGCAGGGCAAGGAGCCGGGCTGGGGCCGGCTGGGCAAGACGTCTGGGTGGCGCCGGCAGGGCAAGGAGCCGGGCTGGTGCCGGCAGGGCTAGACGTCTGGGTGGCGCCGGCAGGGCGAGACGTCTGGGTGGCGCCGGCAGGGCGAGACGTCTGGGTGGCGCCGGCAGGGCAAGGAGCCGGGCTGGGGCCGGCTGGGCGAGACGTCTGGGTGGCGCCGGCAGGGCAAGGAGCCGGGCTGGGGCCGGCTGGGCAAGACGTCTGGGTGGCGCCGGCAGGGCAAGGAGCCGGACTGGGACCGGCACTGAGGGACGCTCAGGGGCTGGAGCCGACACTGGAGGGCGCTCAGGGGCTGGAGCCGACACTGGAGGGCGCTCAGGGGCTGGAGCCGACACTGGAGGGCGCTCAGGGGCTGGAGCCGACACTGGAGGGCGCTCAGGGGCTGGAGCCGACACTGGAGGGCGCTCAGGGGCTGGAGCCGACACTGGAGGGCGCTCAGGGGCTGGAGCCGACACTGGAGGGCGCTCAGGGGCTGGAGCCGACACTGGAGGGCGCTCAGGGGCTGGAGCCGACACTGGAGGGCGCTCAGGGGCTGGAGCCGACACTGGAGGGCGCTCAGGGGCTGGAGCCGACACTGGAGGGCGCTCAGGGGCTGGAGCCGACACTGGAGGGCGCTCAGGGGCTGGAGCCGACACTGGAGGGCGCTCAGGGGCTGGAGCCGACACTGGAGGGCGCTCAGGGGCTGGAGCCGACACTGGAGGGCGCTCAGGGGCTGGAGCCGACACTGGAGGGCGCTCAGGGGCTGGAGCCGTTGTGGTGGAGGAGCCCTTTCTCCTCCGACGCTTCCTTGGTCTGGGTGGCGGGAAGCTGGCCACCTCTTCAGACACTGCAGCATACTCCACTGCCTGCTGGACTGATGCAGTGTCTGTTGCGGGTGCTTCACTGGGTGATGCTGCAGCCAGTGTTGTAGCTGGGTGGGCTGCAGCAGGTTCCGTCACCAATAGAGGGGTAACAATAGAGGAAGACCTGTTCCTCCTCCTCAGTTTCCTCTTCTCTGTGGGAGGCAGCAGTGAGCTGGGTTCAGGTTGGTCTGTTGGTGGAAGAACAGAGCAGATTCTCTCCTGACGACATTCATGGGCAACTTGATTAACCATATGGTCCACAAACTGTTTGTACGAGTAGCCCACCAATCTCTGTATCTGCAGAGGATAGAGGGGTTTATCAAGAGCGAAGTTCAGGAGATTCAAAAGAGCCCAGTCATTGAACCCAAGCCCCTCTGCTGCCATACGGAACCTCTCCGCAAACTCCTTTAGCTCAGAGCCATGTTGCCGCAGCGCATGCAGACGGAGAAGCTGTGGCATGTGGCTGAGGAAGGAGTCATCCTTCTGCTGGGTCCTCATTTTGGTCAGTTCGTACTGTCACGAACGGAGAGGGAAAAAAGGAGTGCAGACCCAATTGCAGAAAAATGAAGGAATATTTATTATAAACTACAAATAAAAATAAAAGGCAAAACAAAACTACCCCGAAGGGGAAAACATTAATAAAAAGGCAAAAACAAACTTGACAGGACTGGAGACAACAAGACAGAGTAATATTGACGACGAACTGACAAAGGACTGAAAACATGAGGGGGATTATAAAGCCAAAAAGTAAATTGAAACACAGGTGAACACAATTAACTAAATATGGGTTAACAAGGAGGGTGGGACTAGACAATAGACGGGAGAGCGCATGACACAGAGAGACAATACAAGCCATGCGCTCACATAACGCAACACTGAAGCACACGACAAAAGCACGTGACCACAATGTAAACACCAAGCCACGTGCTTTGACAAGAGACGCAAGACACGAGCACACGATAGATAAATACCTTACCGTGCGCTCACACATAAGCAACGCGCATGCTTCATCTCAGCGCCAACCAAAACTGAAACCAACTAGACGGAGGCGCCGAGAATAAAGCAGCGCGCTGCTGACAGAACAAACACAAACACTAGTACAAGAGCGCGCGCGTCTGAGGGACGCAGAGCGCGCGCGGCCACATCAAGTGGCAGCGCGCACACTCTGCGTACACCCACGACGGCGCGCGCGCGCACACAGAGACAGAAACAGGACCAGACGTGGAGTAGTGTCAGAGCTCTGCCACCAAAACAAGAATTTACAAGACCAAAGTGGCAGAACCCTGACAATAGCGTTCTGTTTTTATCATAGCTCTGCCAGTGAGAGTGGTAGAGACCAGATCAAGCGCATCAAATCAAAAGCAAATGAGAAGCGTCTTGAAGGGGGCGGGGCATGTCGGATACTAGAGAGCATTTAATTGGTCAAGATGAGAAACACCCATCTATTTAGGCAGAAGTGACAAACTTTACATGTTTATATTGGTTTTATATCTTCTAAACGCGAATTTTGTCTCTGTTTTGGAGGACACTAATAGATATATTCCTAAAAATTAAATTTAAATTTTTTCATTTTAATTTCACAGGACCTTTAATGGATAAACTACAAATACAAAACAATTATGCCATGGGCAGGCAGGCCTATACAAAAACAAAATATATGATTATACATAAATATAATACTAGCAAATTGAATTTGCGCCTCACAGCGTGCCCCGTGACGTCACTTGCGCACTTGACCCCGCCCCCTTCAATCCCGTGTTTTGACATTCTCGCATCAGCACCACTCCGCGCATCCCTTCATGCGCGCTCTGGGCACGGAGGTGGAGGCGGAGGCGGGGGTCTCTCGCTCTTTCGGTCTCTCTCACTCTCCGTTCAGCCATTTAAACATCAGCCCGTGCAACCGGTGAGGGGAACCGACACCAACGCCACTCCGCCTGGACAGCATCACTCGTCGGCGCTTCACCGGGATGTCGAGCCTCCTGGAGAACCCTCTGCAGGCGGTGCTCTATTTGAAGGAGCTTACCGCCATCGTGCAGAACCAGCAGAGCCTGATACAAACGCAGAGATATCGGATAGACATACTCGAGCGCCGGCTGGAGGATCTAGCGACGGAAAATCGGCAGCTTCGGGACTCCGGCAGCCATCACCGGCACCCTCCGCGCTATCATCCGCCTCCACCCCCCCGGACCTCGAGTTTACCCCGAACCAGTAGAGCCGAGACGCCGCCGGTGCAGACCCAGACCCCACAGCAGCAACAGCAGCAGATCTCCCCACTGGACATGCAGCTCGTGCCTGCTGGACCCAGCACTGCCAGTCCGGACTCTGCTGATGAAGATGAGGACCTCCAGGACCCCTGCTGTCGCTCCCTTGTCCCGCAGACACCTGCCACCTTGTGCCGAGCTGTGGGACTCCCACGGGCATCCGAGTGAGTGGTTTTTTTCCATCACACATGTCATTGAACACAACAAATGAGGCTTTCTTTTGGGGAAAACACGAGATCGGTGAGATGCTGAGGCAGATTACATGCGCAATCGGGATTACATAACAATGTTACTGTATGTAGGCCACCGTGAACATGCAATTGCACATCAATAACAATTGTGGGCAACGTTTCTGTAAAGATATGTGGGTTTGCTGAATTTTTATCAGCGCTTGTATGCATGTGGGTTTAGTATTGAATTAAAGGCACAGTTCACCCAGAAATTAAAACATTTACTCATCATTTACTCACCTTCAAGTAGTTCCTCATACCTTTATGAGTCTTCTTTTTTTCTATTGAACACAAAAGAAGATAGTTAGAAAAATGTACCCTCATTGACCTCCAAAGTAGGAGGAAAAAACACTGGAAGTCAATGGTTTACAACATTTTTCAAAATATCTTCTTTTGTGTTTAACGAAAAGTAAAAAAAGAAAGGTTTGTGACAAGTGAAGGATGAGTAAATGATGATAGATTCTCAGTTTTGGGTGAACTATCCCTTTAACTAGGCTACATTCTCTGAAATGCATGAGAAATTATGTACATATTCACTCTTTCCAGGGCAAAAGGTCTGAAGAAAGAGGTTTTTAATGCACCTGATTATTTTGCAGCAAGAATGCATTTTTAAAAAGCACTTAAAATACTTTATTGCCAGGGAGCTACGTGGAAACAGTCAGACATACTCACACACACACAGATTTATGCGTAAAGTGCGGCTTTAAGTGACATTCCCATAGTGCATGTGAAGCTGATCCGCCAGCTGGAATCTAATCCACACTAAGAGAGAGAAAGAACGGGATACTGACTGAGTGTGTGTGTGTGTGTGTCATCTATTAAGGCTTCTCATCTGCTTCAGTGCACATCTCACGCTGCATTTGTAGAGTATTCCCTGTGTGCGTGTATATGTGTGTATGTGTGTGTGTGTGTGTTATACCCCACAAGCAAAACTGGAGTGATACATTCCCCTCTGATTTGTTTAATGGTGGTATTATCTCTTGCTTTAGGGTAAAAATCACTCAGAGTCTTCAGTCTGAAATGATGTTACCTTATTTTGGTGTTTGTTTATGTGACAGAATGCATGTAGTTGTGCTGGAAGTGTGAGACACTCATTGCCAATGAGTTTTAGGGCCCAATTAAGCTCATGCATGCAGCTCATTAAAGGGAATTTCACATCGGCATCTTCAAAGTGTCTTCTTATGACAGGTATATTTTCAGCCTGTTGCATGGGTATTAATGAGGGAAGATGAGTGTTTGTAATAGACTCTTACACTGTAGCTCATCCTGAAATCATCATTTATTCCCCATCAAATTGCTTTCTTTCATCTGTGGAATGCAAAAAATGAAAACCTTATTTAAACTAAGCTGAAATGACACAATTCCTGAGGTGTTTTTGGGACAACTTTGTTGTAAAACAAAAATGTTCAATCCAGTTAAAGGATTAGGTGATTATCTTCAGAAGCATGTTTTGGTTGTGCTGGTTGAAAGTTCCTTTACATTCCAATATAGTAATTATTAAAGTAAATGATCTAAATGTATTAATATGTGTTTTATATTTCTGGGTAAGGCATAAGAATAATAAATGTTCATCCATTCGAATCGATGATTCTTATAATTCTGATAAGTGGCCCAAACAAATGTAGATTTGTACATCTGAGCACTCGTTCACGTATAGATCCGCCATTTGCACGTGCACGTGTGCCGTGTTCATGACGCGCACACGAGAGAGTTACAGCAAACAGCAAATGCTCGATCACAACTTTTTAAATTCCTGAAGTTGCTTTTGCACGCTGGAGGAAGGACGACACCATGGCTGAAGTATTTCTATTAGACAGGTAATGTTATGTTTTAATAGTCCTTTAGTCATGCAACGCTCAAGTAGATTGCGTTGTGTTATCAGGGCCGGATTTAACCAATAAGCGAGGTCCCCAATAAATATCTAGAAGTATAAATTATACTTATAAACAATATATAACATTGTTTTCTACCATATATTGTATGGTGAGAGTGACATAAAATGTTAACGTAATGAAATATTATTTAATATAAATAAAAATATAATATTATAATGATTTAATTTTATGTTATAATAATATCATAAAATAAAATATAATAATTATTACATCTGCACATATTTGTCCACCACAACCCAATCATAGAGCAGTCCAGCAGTCATATATATAAATGTATATATATATATATATATATATATATATATATATATATATATATATATATATATATATATATATATAATATATCTTTAATATTTTTGGTTGTAAATTCATTTTAAGATAACAAATCATTTAAAAAGTAGAGATTGCATTAAGATAGAACAAAGATAAAAAAACATCTAAATTAAGGACTTAAGGGCCCAAAATGTCCCAAAACACTTTTAAAATGTTCTGGTTTTAATGGATGGCAATCTTTTATTATTATTATTATTATTATTATTATTATTATTATTATTATTATTATTATTTATTCATTTTCTTTTTGGCTTAGTCCATTTATTAATCTGGGGTCACCACAGCGAAATGAACCGCCAACTTATCCAGCATATGTTTTACGCCGCGGATGCCCTTCCAGCTGCAACTCATTTCTGGGAAACATCCATACACACTATTCACACTCGTACACTATGGATAATTTAGCCCACCCAATTCACCTGTACCACATGTCTTTGGACTGTGGGGGAAACCGGAGCACCCAGAGGAAACTTATGCGAACGCGGCGAGAACATGCAAACTCCACACAGAAACGCCAACTGACCCAGCCGAGGCTCGAACTTCTTGCTGTGAGGCGATAGCACAGCCTTCTGCGCCACCGCATCGCCCATTATTATTACTATTATTATTTTTAGTAGTAGTAGTAGTAGTAGTTTGTAAACTTTTAGACGTCTGTGATAGCCTAGATTATTTTGTTTTGTTTTGTTTCAACAGAGAAATAAAATAAAATTAAGACATGTCTGTGAGAAAATTGCATTTATAATTAATCACATTAATTACATTCAGATGCATTGATTCATTTTGCAGCTCTAGTGGATTCTAGTTTACAAAGTAAGTGAAAATTAAAAAAAGAAAGTAGATAGGGTGCATTTTAGGACTATTGGGCCCCATGGCTGGAATTGCTTACGACCCCCAAATCATTAAATCCACCCCTGTGTGTCATGATGGGGTTATATGCACAGAAGTGTTGTTGAGCCACTGAAATCTCCTGGTGAAAGACTGATGTGACTATTTTCAGTTTCATAAGGACTTTTTACAGCATCGATAATATAGATTTATATTTATTTTAACAACAAAACATCAGTGAACAGCGCTATTCTGCCTAGCCTGCTTTACTGAGCTGAAGTTGCTTTTATATTCACATTGGGTCATTTTTGAACAATGACAGCATGTGATGCGCTCCATATACTGTATTGTTTACCATGCTACTCTGAATATTCACTCTGAAATAGCATGTAAGCAGGACTCAGTTATAAGTGCAGTTCCTGCACGCAGCTGGCCAACCACTAAGCATGAAGTAGTCACTTTAGGACAAAGCATGTGAGAGAGTTAGACACTCAATCCTTTCATGCATGAAACATTGCACATTATGACAAGTTTTGCTTATACACATCTTAAAACGTACTAGATATAATACAGTTTTTCATTCAGTTTTGTAGCATTATAAAGTATTATTAAGTTTTCTAACTGGCGAATGACATGATCTAGTGGGTCTCTGTCATCTTTAATGAGCGTGTTCGTGTTTCAGGAAGCGTGGATTTGGATAGCAGGGGAGGGACTGTGTTTTCAAAGCTATTATACTAACGGATAGCATTTAGGCAGATCACCTACTGCACCTTTAAATTTGTAACTGTAAACTTAATCGATTATGTGTTTGGACAACATGAAGGAATTGAGTGAAATCCTACATTTTCTTACAGTGAAGATCATATTTCCAACAAGAAAGCAGCTGGGAATTGTACTCGCACAACAGAATATTGCATTAATAATGAAAATCGCACAATAGCAGGACTGCACAGAAGTGATATGCAAATACGATTGTATTAATAGCTCTGCTCCAGTGAGAAGTAAACATATTTGATGTGCTGTCAACAGTGGAGGACTCATTTTCAGGAGGACTCTTTATTTAGGGACTGAAGTATTTTAAACATTATTGAAGAAGAAACACCAACTGATCCAGCCGAGCCTTGAAGCAACAACCTTTGTGCTGAGGTGACAGCACTACCTACTGCGCCACTGCATTGCCATATTTTATAAATATAATACTATAAATTAAGAGGTGGTGCAGTGGCTCAGTGGTTAGCACTGTTGCTTCACAGCAAGAAGGTTGCTGGTTCGAGCCCCGGCTGGGTCAGTTGGCATTTCTGTGTGGAGTTTGCATGTTCTCCCCGTGTTGGCGTGGGTTTCCTCTGGGTGCCCTAGTTTCTCTCATAGTCCAAAGACATGTGCTATAGGTGAATTGAATAAGCTAAATTGGCCCTAGTGTATGTGTGTTAATCCAAGAGTGTATAGGGGGGTTTCCAGGTGTTGGGTTGTGGCTGGAAGGGCATCCGCTGCCTACAAACATATGCTGGATAAGTTGGTGGTTCATTCCACTGTTAAGACCCCTGATTAAAAGGACTAAGCCGAAAAGAAAATGAATGAATGAATGAAATTAAGAGGTGGCACGGTGGCTCAGTGGTCACAGCAAGAAAGTTGCTGGTTCAAGTCCCGGCTGGGCCAGTTGTCATTTCTGAATAAAATAAACATCCGTTTTTTAATCCCTGCGAAGGGAAACTCATTTGCCACCATTAACACCGACATCACAATACAATTATTATTAAACAACAAATAGCACAAAAACACAACACATTAGAGAACAGTACAACAACACACCATTGCATCCACTACACATCACAACACAGTAAATAACTGAAAAAAAACCCCCAAATAAATTACACCACGGACATCACAGTGGTGCAATGGGTAGCACAATCACTTCACAGCAAGAAGGTTGCTGGTTCGAGCCCCGGCTGGGTCAGTTGGCATTTCTGTTTGGAGTTTGCATGTTCTCCCCGTGTTGGCCTGGGTTTCCTCCAGGAGCTCCTGTTTCCCCCCAATCTAAAGACAAGCGCTATAGATAAATTGGGTAAGCTAAATTGGCCGTAGTGTAAGTGAGTTTGTGCAAGAATGTATGGGTGTTTTCCAGTGTTGGGTTGCGGCTGAAAGGGCATTCGCTGCATAAAATGTGCTGGATAAGCTGTCGGTTCATTCCACTGAGGCGACCCCTGATTAATAAAGGCACTAAGCCGAAAAAAAATGAATGAATGAATGAAATTGTCCATAGTGTGAATGTGAATGCGAGAGTGGATGGGTGTTGCCAGTGTTGGGTTGTGGCTGAAAAGCACACACTGTGTAAAACATATGCTGGATAAGTTGGCAGTTCATTCCACTGTGGCGACCTCAGATGAATAAAGTGACTAAGCCGAAAAGAAAATGAATGAATGAAATGACACCACTTCGTTAAAAAGCGGTTGGGTTGGGATAAAGGACCTTCTGAATGAGCACCGGGGCATTAATAATAATAATAATAATAATAATAATAATAGTAACAATAATAATAATAATACCTTTTATTTTTAGGCGCCTTTCAAAGCACTCAAGGACACCTTACAGCACATTACAAGTACATCATAAAAATACAAGCATTAGACTCTCACTGAATGAGCTCTTAAGTGTTCTAAAGGTATTATTTAGTGGATGTCCTCCAAAATGATTCTTAATTTAGCCCTTGTTTTCTTTTTTACAGTCACCTCAAGTGAATCGGGATTAAAATAAAAAAAAGTTTTATAAAATAATTGTAAACTGCTTTCATTCTTGCCGAAATAAAACAAATAAGACTTTCTCCAGAAGAAAAAAACATTATAGGAAATACTGTGTAAATCCCTTGCTCTGCTAAACATCATTTGGGAAATATTTGAAAAAGAAATTCCCAGGAGGGCTAACCATTCTGATTTCAACTGTATGTAAATAACATGGATTTCCACCTTTCCAGGAGTCAGACGGTCCTGCACCAGTTCTGCTGTCCAGCCCCTGAAGCCCCAGAAGGAGAGTCCAGCACCACCTGCTCCAGGTGAGAACAACACCTTAATGAGACAATCAGACGAGTGTTAGTCAAGTAAAGTCATGCAGTAAGAAGAGTAATGTTAATTGCAGCCGTCTGCATTGGTTAAGTTTTCCAGCATTGAATGGTAGTGGTTTTTGTTTTGTTTGAGACCCCTATTCTCTTGGCCTGAGGCTTTCAGGCTGATGGGATTCAAGCTAGCGGAGTGTAAGTGTGTGAGCTGCAGGTGTAGTTTAACCCTGGTCCGTCCTCTGTCTGATAGACTGGAAAACTCTCGGCATGGATAAGCACCGTCACTCAGGTGGAGAGAAAGTGTGTGTGTGTTTGTGTATGTATGTGTGTTTGTGCGTGTGTGTGTGTGAGTGTGAATGTGGCAGCTCTGCACTATTTTAGGAACTTCAAACCATCTGAGCTTTGTTGAGCGCATATTTTATGCTGTCAACAAATCCAGGTCTAAACAGATATTCCAAATGAAACAGCAGTAACTGTGAGCACAGTAAACACAAAATATACGCTTTTTTGTGTTAAAAAACATTTACAACTTTTTATTTCTAGGGAAAATAGTGACTCAATTGTTGAAAAACAGGAAAAAGAGACAAGGTGATCAAGAAAACAGAGCAAATTTTGTTTTATTTATTATATATGCATGTATACTTATAGTTGCCGGTCACTTTATTAGGCACACCTGTCCAACTGCTTGTTAACGCAAATTTCTAATCAGCCAATCACATGGCAGCAGCTCAATGCATTTAGGCATGTAGACATAGGTACAAACCGAGCATCAGAATGGGGAAAAATGATGTAAGGGACTTTGAATGTGGCATGGTTGTTGTTGCCAGAAGGGCTGATCTGAGTATTCAGAAATTGCTGATCTACTGGGATTTTCACACACAACCATCTCTAGGGTTTACAGAGAATGGCTCTAAAAAGAAAAAAATAACGAGTGGGTGCAAATGCCTTGATGATGCCAGAGGTCAGAGGAGAATGGCCAGACTGGTTTGAGCTGAGAAAAAGGCAGAAGTAACTCAAATAACTGAGATTTGTTACAACCGAGGTCTGCAGAAGAGCATCTCTGAACATACAACACGTCCAACCTTGAAGCGGATGGGCTACAGCAGCAGAAGACCACACCGGATGACACTCCTGTCAGCTAAGAACAGGAAACTGAGGCTACAATTCACACAGGCTCACCAAAATTGGACAGTAGAAGATTGGAAAAACGTTGCCTGGTCTGATGAGTCTCAATTTCTGCTGCGACATTCAGATGGTTGGGTCAGAATTTTGCATCAACAACAGGAAAGCATGGATCCATCCTGCCTTGTATCAACAGTTCAGGCTAGTGGTGGTGTAATGGTGTGGGGGATATTTTCTTGGCACACTTTGGCCCATTAGTACAAACAGAGCATTGTGTCAAAGCCGCAGCCTACCGGAGTATTATTGCTGACCATGTCCATCCCTTTATGACCACAGTGTACCCATCTTCTGATGGTTACTTTTAGCAGGATAACGCAACATGTTATAAAGAGGTCATATTTTTTACAGTGCAAACACATGCGCAATAGGTGAATTGAAGGAACTAAATTGGCTGTAGTGTATGAGTGTGAGAGTGTATTGTTGTTTCTCAGTACTGGGTTGCAGCTGGAAAGGCATCTGCTGCTTAAAACATATATGCCGGAATGGTTGGCGGTTCATTCTGCTGTGGCAACCTCTGAAATAGAAACCAAGCCGAAGGAAAATTAATGAATGAATAAACCCTATATACGTAACCATTAGCCTGAGAAAGCTGTACTAATGAAGTTAACCACATCTATTGATGAACAGGAAAGTGTTCATTTGTGCAGAAAGCCTATTGTGATTATGCGCCAGTTATTTCCCAAATGGTTTAGTGAGAGGGTATTAAGGAGAATATATAAGCATGCAGTAGTTTCTCACCTCGTGTTTGTAGAAAACAACTGCCTGGGTTTTGTTTTATGATGCTGAAACCTGTCGTCTTGCACAATCTGCATGAAAGAGAAGGCATGTTTATTTGGAGTTATATCACGGGAAATAACATCAAACTATTCGCTGCATGCACCGGTTCACTTAAGGGGAGACACTGCAGGCGAAAACACTGTTGTTTCACGCATCTGTCAAGTATTTTCTGGTTTTCATAGTATAGTCTAATGGAAGGGTTTTCAAAAAAAGAAAAGCCTGTCATCATTTACTCTTTACTGGTTGAACACAAAAGAAGATATTGTTCACACTTTATTTTGATGGGCCGTTTGTTGAATTTTATTTAATTATTAATTATAAGTAGACTGTTGGGTTGCGGTTAGGGTTAGTGTAAGTTGACGTGTAAAAAACGTTGTAATTTATTTAACCCAGTGGTTGAGTTAAGCATATTTGGTGCTTTGTTGGGTTATTTTTAACCTTTTTTGCGTTATTTATTAATAGCCCCTTTCACACAGTGATACCGGTAAATATCTGGAAAATTTCCGGAACAACTTTACCGGTATATTCAAAAAAAAAAAAGCGCTGTTCACACAGGCGAGGACGTTACGGAAAATTCCGGAAAAGAGCATTCACACATCCATTCCAAAATACCGGTAAATTCTGACATCATTCACCACAAATGAGCTTTTAAACGGTTGCGCTTGTATGTGTAAACATTTGACTAAATTACAAACTCTGTGGATGATCAATATTGTGAACAACTTTCGCAGGATCACTTTCTCATGTTGAGATGTTCATAATATGTGCGTGTGATGGCGCTCACAGGCTGTTTCAAAAGCAGGTCGCACACCAGAAGCGCCGCCGCGCAGCGCCACGCAGCGCCATGTATTTTAGAATTCTAAACATAGGTTTCTATCAGGATACACACACCGGCGCCGCAAGTCGGCGGCTGTCGGCGGCGCCCGGCGACGGCTCAGGACGCAGTTCATTTTTCAGCCGCGCCACAGAGCGCCATCTGATTAGTTTCATGTTAAATATCATTCGAATGTGCGCGTCTGGTGTGTGATACCTTAAACTGTCATGTACGCGCCGTGTCGCGGCGCCGAGCGGCGCTTCTGGTGTGCGACCTGCTAAAGGCACACGCAAAGCTTAAAGGTAAACAAACAACGGCTTATCATAAGCATGTCATCGATGATTATTTACACAGTTGGCATAAAGAAGAACATATAAACGTGATCTGACTAACTTCTAGCAGCTAAATGTGTCTGGAAAAATATTCAAAGGTTTTTATTCTCACAAACCGCGCGGACGTAAATGCGTCTGACTGTTGTGATTGGCTAAAGCAGACGTCTCACGTCAGCACGTTCTAGACGTGCACGCGCTTATTACGGCAATCTTCCTTCTGCATTCACACAGCGCAGCATTCCGGCAAATTGCCGGTAATGTTACAACTTCTCTTTCCGAAAAATAGCCAGAACGAATTTACCGGTATTTTCAAAAAGGACCTGTTCACACATACAAGCTTTCCGGAAAATTGCCGGCAATTTTCCGGAAAGGTCTGTATGTGTGAAAGGGGCTATTGACTCAACCAGTTGAGTTAAATATTTGGTGCTTTGTTGGGTTATTTTTAACCTTTTTTGGGTTATTTATTAATGACTCAACCAGTTGAGTTAAATATTTGGTGCTTTGTTGGGTTATTTTTAAACCTTATTTGGTTATTTGTTTAATAACTCAACCAGTTGGGTTAAAATTTTGAATTCCAACAGTCAACTGATTTAACTGACACAACAGCCGTATATATGGGTGCTTAATGTGTTTTGCGTTATAAAGTTTATTTATTCATTTCAATTACAATTTCAAGTTTATTTATTCATTTCAATTACAATTACAATTACAAGTTTATTTATAACGCAATAATGTTATTATTATTATTTTTTTATCAAATTACCTTCGTGTCGTGGTTTTTATATCTGTTTTTCCCATCCAAAACCATCTTTTAGAATCGTTTGGATGTGGTTAAAATGTATTGTACATTGTGGACATTGAGTGCAGCCTGCTGCAGCTGCTGGACAGCCTCTACAGCACACAGAGCTCCATATTCTGCTCCATCAACACAGGATTTTCTGCTTGCACAGTTTATAACTGTCTGCACGTTGTTCGGTTTCTTCATCGTTTGTGATTCTTGATTTATTTTAACAAATGTGTCTGGAACTAAAATGTAATTGAAATGAAGCATTTTTAATATTTTTAAAAAGTGAATGTTATTTATTTACCCAGCCATAATTATTAAATAAATAGTAGTATCAGTAATAGTAGCAGAGTAGAGTAATACAAGAATAATAATAAATAAAAATTAATTAAAATAATCCAATGCATTGAGTTTAATTATATAACCCAATGCACTGAGTTAAAATAACGCATAGTTGGTAATGTGCTCCAATAACCTATGGTTGGGTTATTTGTTGAGGTATTTTTAACCCAACTATCTTAACAGAGTGCAAAGGTTTTATAGTTAGTTAAATGTTTGTTGCAGAAGCAGTATTAACAGATTTTAAGACTGTCTACAAATACTCAAATGGTTTCTGTGTGGAGTTTGCATGTTCTCCCTGCGTTTATGTGGGTTTCCTCCATGTGCTCTGGTTTCCCCCACAGTCTAAAGACATGTGGTACAGGTGAATTGGGTTTTCTAAAGTGACCGTAGTGTGTGTGTGTGTGTGTGTGAATGTGTGTGTGTGGATGTTTCCCAGAGATGGATTGCGGCTGGAAGGGCTTCCGCTGTGTAAAAACTTGCTGGATAAGTTGGCGGTTCATTCCGCTGTGGCGACCCTGGATTAATAAAGGGACTAAGCCGACAAGAAAATGAATAAATGAATGTGTTTAGCCGAAGAAAGAAACTTGAACTGTTTAAAACTACATGAGGGAGGGTAAATGATAAAGTAATTTTAATTTTTCAGTGAACTTTAAAGGTTCACAAAACCCTCGAGTACTTTTTTTGAGATTTTAACAGAGTGTGTTGAGCATCAGTTGAGACAGGGGTCACCAATCACGGTCCTGGAGGGCCGGTGTCCCTTCAGGGTTTAGCTCCAGCTTGCCTCAACACACCTGCCTGGGTGTTTCAAGTATAACTAGCAAGACCTTGATTAGCTGGTTCAGGTGTGTTTGATTAGGGTTAGAGCTAAAATCTGCAGGACACCGGCCCTCCAGGAACAAGTTTGGTGACCCCTGAGTTAAGACAATGTTAGCACCTGTTAGCTTTAATTGTGGGGAAAACGCTAATTTTGAGCTTTTGTAAGCTAATTTCAACTTCTGGATTTAAAATTATTTTTGAGGCGGGATCAAAATCGGCGATGTAGCGCAAAACTGCAAGTGCAAAGATGACGTGTCGGTTACTCATAATTATTCATAGCAGAGTTCTCTTATCCTATGAGAAGAGCCGGCTTCTTAATTATTCATGACTGCACGTGCTTTCTGAAGGCAAGGCAGACCTGTCAGTGCCAAGCTGTGAGACACGAACCCACGGCACACAGTGTTTAGCTGTTCATGAAGGCTCGTATGTGTTTGTTTGATCCACAGGGTTTGTTGCATGTTTTTTCCGCAATGCTGTCAGGGCCGATACAGCAAAGCTGTTTGTGTGCAGCAAGCATTTTTGTCAGGAGAGCAGTATGAGAATCGGAGAATGGCGGACGTTGTGTTTTATCAGGAGTTCGTTCACATTAAGACACATCGCCGTGCTGCTGTGTTTGCCTAAATCCTCCAGATTACCAACAGGGCTAATGGTTAAAATAGACAGGGCAAGAGACCTGCTGCACTGAGTCTGCATTCAGACCTATGATTCAGACCTGGAGATTGAGGGAAAAGTGCTCATTTATAGTGTTTATATGAACACGATTATCTTTATAATTATATAAATTATATTATATAAATCTGTATATGAAATTATGGATAACAAATGTAGCAGGGCGTTACATTACTGTTTATTTCTTTGCATTTTAACTCTGTAAACTATAAAATCATGCGTCTCCTCACGGTTTGTGTCTCATTTTGTAAGCTAAATAACAACAGTTGTTCGCTCCCTAACTTCTCCCCCCTCATGTGTGTGCATGTGAGAGTGTATGGGGGTTTCCCAGTACTGGGTTGCAGGTGGAAGGGCATCCACAGCGTAAAACATATGCTGGATAAGTTGGCGGTTCATTCCGCTGTGGCGACCCCTGATTTAATAAAGAAACTAAGCCGAAGGAAAATGAATGAGTGAATATACAGAAGATACCCTGATTGTACATTGATTTTACACCCTTATATCAATAGAACTATTAGTTCATTTTATTTAGCCATTTCACCTGCTGTGTCTTGAGATCACATTTCAGCTTGTGTTCTTGGATCAATTGTGCAGCAGACAAATGATCTGTGGAGCGGCGTCTGTTTTCACTCTCTTTTAAGGTTCTGCTGCATTTGTTGTGGTTCCTCGGAGGCGAGCAGTTCTTGGCGCATGAAAGATGGAAAAGCTTGCTCTGTTCTCCTGGCGTTGGAGTGCTCACACAGCTTAAGTGGCCTTTACTCCAGGGCAGCAGCTAATGTGCTGACAGTGAATGCAGTCAGCAGTGTGCCTTGTAAACCCGTGTCTACACCGAGAGAGAGAACCTGGAGAAAATGGAAATGGGGGCAGAGCTGTGTTGTTAAGCAGAAGAGACATACTTTATGACATTCTCATGATTTAAACATCCCACTTCCACTCCCAGATGCTTCTTCATGAGCTCAACATAAGAGGAAATGGCTTTGTCATGCGTGGGCTTATGTAAGATTGTGTGGGTTGTTAGGTTTGATTTTCTAGGCTTGGGTTCAGTTGTATATAAAATATGGGCATTGTGATTTATAATCACTATATGAGTTTATAATGTGATTTATATAAATATATATTTACTATAGGAGTAACCAAATCAAATGCATTTTACATTACAGTTAAATTTTGAGTTGAATCTAATTACCTTTTCTAGTCATTTCTAGAGGGTTTTGGATGCAGACCTGGTGCAGTGCAATCTGAGCTGCATCCAATGCACTTATCTAACCCCACCCCTAACCCTATCCGTCATAGTGACGTCACTCACTCCATTAAGCGCATTGTATCTGAGAATGCATCGCTGAGTGATGCAATCTCAGCTTGCATCATACAGGCTGCATCCAGATACTAAAAGTCATTTCAACTTACATCAATCAAATTGACTAATAAAAAAAATCTATATTTTTATATTAAGATATTTGTATTATAAAAATCTTAAGTTTCCCAGAGATGGGTTGCGGCTGGAAGGGCATCCACTGCGTAAAAACCTGCTGGATAAGTTGGTGGTTCATTCCGCTGTGGCGACCCCGGATTAATAAAGGGACTGAGCCGACAAGAAAATGAATGAATGAATGAAAAATCTTAAGTTAAAATTTTAAACTGATTAACTTAGTAAAATAATTTAAAGCAACATACAAATAGGTGGCACGGTGGCTCACAGTCGAGTACCAGCTAGGCCAATTGGCATTTCTGTGTCAAATTTATGTAACCCCGCCGGCCCTACACCACCCAACCCGCTCTGAGCTGGGATCATACCGACGGCCTTCCGCATGGGAGTTGGTTGCTCTACCAAGGAGGCTAAAGACCATGGCCTCTAGCACCTATCGCTAAAGCACCTTGAGTGGTCAGAGGAGTGAGTTTTACCTGCACAGCACTTACTAGCTGGCCTCCGTTACATTTGCATGTTCTCCCAGTGTTAACTGCAGAAAGTCAGCTTTAATTTGTGGGTATTTACATATAAATCAGTTGGACGGTGTAGGAATTACAACAGTTTGCGTATTTTCCTCTCACTTGTTAAGGCACCAAAAGTAATTGGACAGAATTCATTCATTCATTTTCTTTTCGGCTTAGTCCCTTTATTAATCTGGGGGCGCCACAGTGGAATGAACCATCAACTTATCCAGCAAATGTTTTACGCAGCAGATGCCCTTCCAGCTGCAACCCATCTCTGGGAAAGTAATTGGACAGAATAATAATCATAAATAAAACTTTCACTTTTTTATACTTGGTTGCAAATCTTTTGCAGTCAACTACAGTCTGAAGTCTGGAATGCATAGATAGACATGACCAGATGCTGGCTTTCGTCCCTGGTGGTGCTCTGCCAGGCATCTACAGCAACGGTCTTCAGTTACTACTTGTTCTTGGGGCATTTTCCCTTCAGTTTTGTCTTTAGCATGTGAAATGCATGCTCAGTCGGATTTAGGTCAGGTGATTGACTTGGCCATTGCATAACATTTCACTTCTTTCCCCCAACAGTCCAAAGGCATGCGCTATAGGTGAATTGAATGAGTTAAATTGGCCGTATTGTAGGAGTGTGTGTGAATGTGAGAGTGTATGGGTGTTTCCCAGTATTGGGTTGCAGCTGGAAGGGCATCCAAAACTTGAATCCCCATACCTCTCAGTAAATTTGCAGTTGCGTCCCTGTCCACCACCAGTGTACAGCATCCACTAGGATGATGCGATGGCAGCCATATTGCGCAAGACCGCACACCACACCAGCTGACTGGTGTTGAGAAGACCGAGTGATGATGGACAGAGGCCAGTGGGCAAATTTATCCAGGATGCTGGGGTTAAATTCCTACTTTTTTCGTAGGACATCC